>NC_083419.1:75332588-75470889 GCF_020745735.1 Hemiscyllium ocellatum
AGTTTTTAAATGCATTATAAAGGTACGCATTATGCACGAGCCAGATAGGAATCGAACCTACAATCTCCTGATCTGTAGTCAGGCGCGTTATCCATTGCGCCATTGGCCCACAGTGTAGGCTGATGCTTAAGAGCCGTGATGTTAGCACGGACATGATTAAGAGCAGTGATGTTCACTAATTGAAAAAGCAATAAAGATAATCACTGTCACTGCTTCAGTCCAATCTTCATCACCTTTCAAAGCAGGTTGTCTTCCAAAAACAAACACGTATGCCCATTGTTTCTGTCTCTGAAACATTTACAACAAGGTAAGGGACAGAGATGTTCATGGGGTACACTTTCTCATCAATCCCAGTCACGAAAACACAGCCAAACGTCTCCCAACAACACCACATCCTCATGGACCAAAACAATGATTTCACACAATATCGTTTATTTTCAGCTTTATTCACACTAAAGATAGATAAACCAACAGTGACCTGATAAATTAAAAAAAAACAAGATAAAACTGAACCAGGAATAGCGGCGGCTGATTGGGGTCTATTTCTGGGAAGAAGACTCAGACTCTCTTTGGCTTAATTGGCGAGCCCAGAGACACTGTGTGTGGGTCCAGATTCATATAATGACCAAACATGAAACCTCTAACTGGGCTATAGCACCTGGTGCTTTCCTCCCCTTTAGCCTTCACTCACCGACTATCGATTGGAGACGACAACATTTCGTTACAATGATCACTCGCTGCAAGCATGCTCACCAATCATGTTAATCCTATGCATGCTGCAGGACCCATCCCAACTGTTGACGTATAGTGTCCAATAGCGAAGAAGAGGCAGTCCTACCATGACCAAGCTGGAGGCACTGGTCCTCCAACCAATCACAGAAACTCATGGGCGCGCTGGAGGCTGTGATTAATCATAGAATGCTCTTGGGCTAAACTAATCTAAACAGAACGTCCACATCCCAATGCTCAATCAAACTTCGCTTGAAAAATTCTTCCAGTTCAAAACACAATTGTTAATGATGACCCTGTTCCCTTTCCCGCAGGTGAAAGTGAAGACTGCAGATGCTGGAGACCAGTGTCAGCAAGACAGTGGTGCTCAAAAAGCACAGCATGCCACGCAGCATCCGAGGAGCATGAAAATCGAAGTCTCAGGCAGGCACCCTCCATCAGGAACATTAATCGCAGCCAATTTATGATCAATATTGCTACTATCCCTTATATTCCTTCATCCCCAGGTTTCAGGCACAATGGTCTCACAGAACTTTTGTCTTTTGTTTTTCCAATCTATATTTATCTGATCGTTTTGGATTAGCTTCATGAAGACTTCTTCTTTCCTCATCAAAAAAAAAATCAGCAGACAGTTCACCACAACTTTCTATGAACAATTCAATTTTATCTTTCCTGAATGGAACACATATTCCTTCACGTGGCCCTCATTTTGTCTGGTATGACCGTTTGCTTTAAACGTTAATCCTGTCAGTACTGAATTAATTTACAAAACGTTTCTCAATGCAAACGGAAAGTGTGCATACCTTTTAAAGATGAGGAAATATGTCTGAATGAGTTGTAGCTTGGACATGCTTACTGGTGACAGGAAATGGTGGAAGGTATGCACTCTTTTCCACTTTTACCAATATTCAATCCCACTGAACTCCACTACTTGCCAGCACAATGCAGGACATTTTCTGTCGTGATCCTCTGGTCCAGTATTCCTTGCATCCCAACAACTGCCAATACAGCACCATTCCATAAAATCACCGAAGTTGCGGCTTTTCCACCTGATAGGGCACCACCAAATATTGCATGCAGCTCTGGTTACTGAATTTTGGAAAAATGTGAAAGCTCTGGAAAGGGTTCAATGGAGGTTTACTAGGATGGTGGCTGGTGTGGATCGAAGTTCTTACGAGCAAAATGTGAGGAGACTGAAGTTGTTTTCGTCGGAGAGAAGAAGGTGGACCGGTGACTTAATCAAGATTTATATGATTATCAGAAGGTGAGATAGAGTGGGGAGTGTTAGCCACTTTCCTCAGACGGCGAAGGCCAACACGAGGAGCTATAGCATTAAAATGAATGCCGATTGATTTAGGACAGAAAACTGTTAATTTCTTCACACAGAGAGGAGTACCGGCGTGGATCAGCCTGCCTGCAACAGTCTTAGACTTGCTGAATATAAGGGTATTTCAATGTGCATTGGACATATATATGGATAATAATGTAACAGTGAAGGTTAGATGGGCATCACATGTCTTTCACAGGTCAGTGCAAGATCGAGGACCGAAGGGCCTGCACTGCGCTGTAACTTTCTAATGTGTAAGCTAGAAGACCTGCTGGGTTACCATACTCTCCTCACTGTGTAACTTTCCAGACACATCTTTCAGTGATTTGTCAGCACTTCATTCAATCCAGGCAACTGTATTTCCTCCTCTGAATTTTATCACTCCACAATGGGTTTAGAAAAACAGAGTCAGTGACAAAGCTGAGATCACCGACGTTCTGTATGGAATCAACAAAAAATATCTTGATCTTCCAGTCTCCTGTGACTTCAATATTACATTGTGTTCCCAAGGCACCATTTCAGACTCCGGTCTGCTGCAGTGATCCTTCAAGGCACAGCACAAGCTGGAAGAACGGCACCTCATTTTCAACTGACAGACTATGCAGCCTTCAGAACCCAGAATCGAGTTCAATCATTTCAGACCCGTCCGCCTTCTTCCGCATTCTTTTCCCTCCCGTACGTCCCATTCATTCCAAAAACGGATCGTTGGACTCGAAACATGAACTCTTCTTTTTCTTAATAGATGTAAAAGAGCTGATGAGTTTTGTTGAGACATTTTGTCTTTTCTTCAGAGAACGTTTTTCCATTGAAGGCTGCAGGAAGCGTCTGATTCCAGGAGAAGGTGTTCAGAGGAGATGATAAGAATGACAAAGGGTTGGACCATTCCCACTGTAAAGGTAGACGAGCCAGCATGGGGCTGTTTATCCAAGTACAGAGAAGGCTGTGTGAGAAACTGATTAACGTGCACATATTATGAAGAGGAGAGATACGTGTGACAGAAATAAGCATGTTTTGGGAAGTAATAATACGCAGTAGCATAGATTAAAACCAAGAGACAAGCAATTAAGCGGAGATTTAGAATAAATATTTTTACCCAGACAGTGGTGTTTGTCTGGAAATCACTATCTGAAAATGTGGTATTGCTAGATGTCAGTAGAATATTTCTGCAGTATGTAGCCAAACACTTGAATAGCCAGAACACACTCGGATAAGCACCTGGTACTGGAAAGTGTGACGAAGGCAGACATATGTGAGATGGGAGTCCCGAGGCAAAGGCAACCCTGTGTGCTAAAAAAAGGTCTGCTTGCGCGGTTCTGTGGCGCAAGAGAAAGCCCGTTGGATTTCCACGTGATTGCTGAAGTTGTTATTCCAAGATCATCGATTTGCGTCTCACCAGTGTCGTGGTTTAGTTTATGGTTTGATATGTGATCAGACCAGACTTGGCTGTTCCTCTGCAAAACCTGCAATATTGGTGCAGAAACCCAATTGTCTTGAAACGTACCTTGTTTTGTCTCAGAAATGAACAATTTCGATGTCTATTGAAGATAGAGGTCGATTATTATATCTGTTAGCCAATAGGAAACACGATGATGTTGATACGCTGTAAAAAGACATTAATATACTGGCTCAACCATGATGATATCGAATGGCGGGGCGGGGCAAGAGCGGTGCGAAGAATGGCCTCCTCATGTTCCGTCCTGACTGGGCTGTTTCTGGCCCAGGTCTTTAAACACTAACATAATGAGGGAAATGTGAATCTACATCAAAAAATATTAATGTCGCGCGTGTAACTCTCTGCCCTCTCAGCTGGATTAGACAAATCCTGTCGCAGCTTTAGATCAGAAAGTGGAGATTTCTCACAATTTCTCTGTCAGGCTGAACATAGGCTTCCAGGTGGACCAATAGAACAGGCGTCCACGCGGATTCTGGGGATTCAGGGGCAGACTCGCCCTTTGCAAAGCTGACATTCTGGCCAAGGTAATGAATGTGAATATCTGGCATTATGAATATTATGGTGGATACTTGCTACTTTGCACTGTGCCTCACGGGTCCCATAGTGTTTCATTGATTAGCCTTGCTGCCTCACAGTCTTGGGTAACTGACAGTGTGGATTTTGTACGTTCTCCCTGTGACTGCATGGGTTTGCTCTGGGTACTCCGGTTTCCTCCCTCAATCCAAAGATATACAGGTCAGGTTAATTGGTCATGCTAAATTTCCCGTAGTGTTCGATGCATCTGCCAAGGGAAATGGGTCTGGGTAGGCTGGGAGGTGTGTACTGGATGGGCCGAAATGACTGTTTCCACACAGCAGGGAATGTAATCTCATCTAAACTGGAATTCAATTAGCTCTTGCATATCATTGTTCTTTGTATACTATTTATGCAAACCATGCCACGTGCTCTTGGAGGTTGTAATGCTGAAGATTATTGACGTTGTGTGCAATGTTGGTCAATGTGTCGTATGAACTTTCCAAAGGAACTTGGTGCAGTGTCAGTGAATCGAATTCTGTGACGAATTGAAACTGATGGAAGGAAAATCCCAGTACAGTAGTGACCAAAAATTGCCCGTGACCAACGCAGGAAGCCACGGTAAACTTATATTCAGTAACCCCTCCCCCACTCACCTATTGTACTCTATGCTACTTTCTCCCCAGCCCCACCGGCCTCTAGCTTATCTCTCTACGCTTCATGCTCTCTGCCTTTATTCCTGATGCAGCGCTTTTGCCCGAAACGTCGATTTTTCTGCCCCTTGGATGCTGCCTGAACTGCTGTGCTCTTCCAGCGCCACTTATCCAGAATTATAGTCAATAGCATCTCTTTTTCACCACGTTTTTCTCTGTCCTTTTCCTGAACCTGATGCGACATAATGGATGATCCATAATCAGTACATCCACCTCTGAGGTGGGTTTCAATGCAGGTCCACAGCAAAAAATCGAGTAATTGGATTTCTGGTCTCAGTGGCAAGAACAGGAGCCGTTGGACGTACTATGATGCCAGCTCCATTGGGCAATTGATCAGGTTGCCGTGCTTCTAGAGCAGACTAGAAGTGTCTGAACTGCCGATGTTGAGAGGATGATCCACGCCAGGCGCTCATTTCACTGATATTGGCCAGGATGATTGCAACATCAGGCTGAGAACAGCTCGTGGACCGAATATTACTGTGCAATAAAGGCTCTTTGGCCCTTGATGTTGCACCCAACGCGATCCTCATCAGAAGTCCAGCTTAACGCCATTTTATCATTATGACTCAAAAGATTATCCCCTGATCATTTAAAAGTCCTAAACGTTGGTGCATCTCCGACTGTTGAATGCTAGGCGTTCTGCACCTTTTCAACTCACTGAGAATAGAACATACCTCGGCGTCTATCACATTCAATTGAAAGCTGTGTGCCCGTGTGCCGACCATCACCATTTGTAAAAAGGTCCTTCACTGTCCACCTTAAGAAAGCATCTGATCACCTTGTATGTCTCCATTAAATCATCTCTCAAACTTCTTCTCTCCGTCATAAACAGCCCCAGGTCCCTCAGTCTTTCCTCGTAAGACTTTCCCTCCAAAAAAGATAGCATCGTAGTTAATCTCCTCTGCACCCTTGCCAATGATTGCACATCCGTCCGATGATGTGGCGACCAGAACTGTATGCAATTCCACAATTGCGGCCACCAGAGAATTTCTGGAGTGCAACATGACCTCATGGCTCTGAAACTCAATCCCTTTCCCAATAAATCCAACATTCCGTGCTCCTTCCAAACAAACCTGTCAACACTGGTGGTAACTTTCAGAGTTTTTTGCACAGTAACACCGAGTCTCTCTGCTCATCTTAACTTCCAAGAATATTACTTTGAGTCCAGAACTCTTTCTTCTTGTTGCTGCTTCCAAAGTGAATGACCTCACATTTTCCCACATTAATCTCTATTTGACACCTCTGAGCTCAGCTCTGCAGGTTGTTCATGTCCCACTGCAACCTGCAGAAACATTTAACACTGTTGAGATCTCGATTGAGCTTCGTGTCATCGGGAAATTTACAGAGCCATCATTCCATGTCCAAATCCAGATTATTTATAAAAATGACAAACAGCAGTAGACCGAAAAAAAACCTTCTGCTATACCACTAGTTTCTGAAATCCAGGGCGAACATTTCCCATCAACTACCCATTCTGTCGTCTTTCAGCTCGCCACTTTCTGATCCAAACAAAAAAAAAATCAATTATATGCCTAGCTATTTTATGCAATAGTCTACCGTGGGGAATATTATCAAAATCTTAGTGAAAACTATATCCACCATTTGAATCGCTTCACCCTCATCCACCTAATAGCTCAAATTCTCAAAGAAGCACAAACTACTCTTCACAAAATCGAATTGACTATCCCGAATCAACTTTTTCCTTATTAGATGATCATAAATCCTGTCTTTCATAACTTTTTCCAAAACTCGATCTACAACGAAACTAAGGCTCATTGATCTGCAATTATCAAAGTTTTCTCTCCTCCACTTCTCGGAGAAGGGGTCAATATTTACTAAGTTTGAGTCTTCTCGCACTAATCACATAAAAGCTGATGACACAAAGTTCACAGTTAAGTGTCTCCATCCACGGTTCCCAGAGAATCCTAGGATACATCCCATCAAGCCCAACGGACAGATTTTTTTTCACACTTGGAAGAATTGCTAACACAAACTCCTTACGAACATTAATTTGGTATATTATAATAGGTTGTATCACAATATTCTCCTCGGCAGCATTGCCTTTTTTCAATTGGGACACAGATGAATAGGTACCACCTATTCCTATCACCAAAGTGTTCGCTTCCATCCACATCGAACAGATGATTTGGTTCATTACCCTGTGCCAATTCCAATGTGGCTTTGCTTCTTGTTGGCTTGACTATATGCTATGTCAGGAAACCCTCCTGCACACATTTGACAAAAACTTACTGATCAGATTTACTCAACTTATAAACTTTCCAATCATTATTGGTCAAGTTAAACTTCCCCATAACAACTAACCATTACTTCGCTCCTTTTCAGAATCATCTTTGCAATCTTTTCCTCTGCATCTCTGGAATGTTTCAGTGGGCTATCAAAAACTCCATTCACAGTGACCTCCCCTTTCCTGAGTCTAATATCAGACCTTTCTAGCTCAGTAGACTCCGTAGAGTGCTCATCAAATATTCTTTTCAATCCCATAATATTGTCCTTGGCTAATCATGCCACACCACCCCCTCCTTTACCACCTTCCTTGTTCTTCCTCAAAAATCGAAACTGCAGTACGACGAACTCCCAGTCCTTTCATTTTTCCATTCATTGACCAGGTATCCAAATCCCACCCCCCTGTATCATCCCAGTAGCCTAATGCTCAAATGCTCTCTACCTATTCTTCATACCTGCACGACGTGTCATGGGTAACAAATCAGAGAGAACAAGTCTGTTTGATCTAGATCGAAGACATCACTCTGGCTCACTGAATTTCAGCCTTATATGCCTTTTCTTAACAATGTTGTTGTTTCATATGTGGACCATGACTTGGGACTGCTCCCCCTCTCCCTTAAGAATCGCACAAACATTACAAACCCTGGGAGCTGGGAGGCAACATATCAATCATAAGTGTGTCCCCACCCACTGAATTTGCAATCTGTTTCTCTCACAATGAAGTCTCCAAAAATAATGCTCTCTTCCTGCCTCCCCATCTGTTTTCAGCAACAGGAACAAACTCTGTGCGAGAGACCTGTATCCCATGTTTTACCCCTCCTAAGTCATTCTCCCTCAAAAGCATCAATAACGGCATGCTATGCTATAACCGAGGAGCACGAACACAGTGGATGCATGCACTGTCTGCCAGTTCCCTCTTTGTTTACCGACTGAAACCCAGCGATTTTTTCTTGTACCTGAGGTGTTATGGCCTGCCGAAAACTCATCTCAATTATCTCCTCAGTCTCCCGAATGAGCCAACGTCCAGCTCCAGTTTCCATAGACACTTACCAAGTAACTAGAGAAGGATGCACTTCCCACAGATGCAGATACCTGGGACATTACTAGTGACTCTTGCCTCCTACAGTCTACAGGAAGAACATTCATTTGGCTGACCATCAATTCCCAATGTTCTGAATTCTTACACCCCCACACACACACCGACACACACACACACCGACACACACACACACCGACACACACACCGACACCGACACACACACACACACACACACACACACCGACACACACACATACATACACACCGACACACACATATATACACACACACACATACATGTTGCAATAGAACGTTGAATAAAGCAGCATTCACTCTAATGATCTAACTTCTGATTTTGGGGTGTGGCCTGCCCTTGGGAAATGCCTCCGTTACATACGAGCACACAGAAATATTCCCGAGAAGAATATCCAACTCTCAATAGAGATACAGGAGTGATGTTTGAGATGGATTCGATTTCTCAAAACGCTCATCACACACTGTGTTAAATTGTGGAAAGAACGCTTATATCGATTCATGTTATTGCAATTGCTTTCAATTCATACAGGTTATGAAAACAATACAAAAAGAATGACAGTTATCTCTTTGGATATTTTCAATGTTGTTGGAAAAACTGGAATCGAAATGATATTTTATTTAAAATTGCTACTGTGAAGCTTAGAGAATTCAAACAGGAATGTGTTTCGAGTCTTGTCATGGGATATTTTGGGGGGAGATATGTGAGCAGCAAATTCACTCAATACCACCTCTGTGATTGCAACCAAATGTCCAATGCAACAGATGAAAAAAATGTTGCGTTTCTCAACAGGTCAGTTCCACCTCACTATGACATAATATCCCTTTGATTCTCGCCATCGTCTAATAGATTAGGTGAGTGGGGATATCAGGATCGTAATGGTCAACTGAGACGTTGCGAGAATTAATCCCACAATATTGGGAACACTTTGTATCATAAAACAGTTATGCAGCAGACTGAGCTAAGCAGCTTCCCTTTAATGCTGAGCTAATTCAAACAGCTCAGTTATTTTAAAATTTATAGAAGTTCACTTAGATCGAGCTGCTAAACCGTTCATAATAATTTTCACATTTAGTCGTATTCAGTTGTATGTGTTATACAATTTCTTTCCAATTAACGTGAACCAATTAGACAGTGTGTACTTACCACAACCCAGTCCCGAAAGAGCAGACCCTCTGTCCCCGTTAAATTCATTCCTTGTGTGTCTGTACGCGCCTGAAATTACTTTTCTCTGAAAAAAAGGAATAATTCCCAATTTCAAAAACATTATAATGAAAAAAAAGCCATACTCCAAACCTTTCTTTATCATTCATCACTGGTTTCGAAGTTGTAAACTCCAGTTGTAGAGCCATCTGTATGAGGAAATTTTCTTCCTGTTCACTCTCACCAAATTCACATCATCTGGAAAATTTCCGTAAGGACACAAATCACTTTTTCCTGGTTTCTGGCCACGCGATCTATTTGTCTGCTCCACCTCCTCATGAAACCCTGCCTTGTCTTTTCTAATGGCTTTCTCCCGCAGGATCTCAGTGGATTCCTTTGCAATGTTTATATTTCCAAGTAAACGCTGTTCATTCTTCCTGACGTCTTCTGATTCCAGGCATATCCCTCCATGTGTTTCACCAGGTCTTTATATCCCAGTAAAGTCCGTCTTCAGAAAGAATGCTGTGTCCAGTTCAACACAGGCAAACCCATTCTAATGGTGTATAATGCCATTACCAGTGTAGGGAGGATGGAGCTATTTCAGTCACAGGTGATTCGGTTGTTTGTCGCATATTGGATCAATCCCTCACGGGGAAGAGACTGTTATTCCTCACTTTTCCCCCTTCTCTGAAAATTATGAGTGGATAAACAGGCAAAGTCTTTTCCCGGAGATGGGATGGTCCAGCACTAGAGGGCATAGGTTGAGGGTGCGAGGGGTAGGATATAAAAGAGGCCTAAGGGGCAACCTCTTCACACAGAGTGCGGTAGTGTATGGAAAGTGCAGCCAGAGGAAGTGGTGGAAGTTGATGAATTTGCACCATTTCACAGACATTTGAATGGGTATATAAATAGGAAGGATTTGGACGGATATGGGCCAGGTACTGGCAGGTGGGACAAGATTGGTTTGGGATATCTGGTCGGCACGGACGGGTTCGACCGAAGGGTCTGATTCCATGCTGCACAAGTTTAGAAATAGGCCATTTAATGCAACAAATCCACACCGACCCTCCAGGAAATAGCCCTCCAAAAATAATTTCCTAGCTTATGACTCTCCATTCGCTCCTGAAGTAGTCACCTTACCTACAGTTGACCGAGTTGGAGTCAAAGTAGGCCTCTGGCGCTGTAAGGCAGTAGCGCTAACCAGTGAGCCACTATGCGGTCCTGCAGCAAAATTGCAAGTCACATGCGAACGCGTGTGAAATGCAATCCCTATCAAAGATGCTCTACTTCTGTTGTTTTCCCTGACAGGAACAATAAATCCTGATTCCATGGCCAGAAAATGAACCCAAACCACAATGGTGGAAACGCTGAATCAAAAAACGCTAATCGACCAGGATGCACGGCTTTTGCAAATGCATCTTCTGTGAACATAATAGCTTTGTTTATCTGCGATGAGAAGTTTCTTCCAGAAAAAGATGTTCGTGACACACGTGGTTTTACAGCATAGTATAATACACTATGTCAGTTCCACTCATCAAACATCCATACATTCTCATTTCCAGTTTGCAGTGTTTGGCCCGCAGTCTGGCGTCTGAAGTGTTCATCTGAATGATACTTTCCCTGCAAACCATTCATCTCAAATGAAACAACATATGGGAGTGAAGTCGGATTCGGTCAGATATGTCCATGACCCAAAAGAGAACTGAACCTCATTTTCACCTATAAAGGCAAATATACAGACACATCTGGCGAGAGTGACAAAGGCCTCAGGAGAGACCGACTTCATGAGGAATTTCACCATTTGGCTTCTTCTTTCTTCACTTTAGACTTTAAAACCAGAGCCTGTTTACGAAAGCAAAGGTGTTATCAGGCAGTCGGCTGCCATTCGAGGACAGGCCCAGACATGAAGAATTGATACATGCTGAAAGTAAACCTCCTGAGGCAGCGTGGCTTCCTGTGATCTTGCAGCCTCCTGCCTGTTTACTTCGTAGTTGTTTAGTCACTACATAAGGAACAGAATCATTAATTCGCTTACCCGTACATTTCCTCTGCCACTGTTTCGACGTTGCTCTCCGGCTTCTCCAGTCACATGTTGGTCTCCCTGCCTAACTGGAGCATTCTTCGGGTCAGCTGCGTGTTATTCTCATGTTCATCGAAGTGAAACTGCAAACTCAAACAGATTAGCCCTGGAGAAAATGGCTTCACGTTTTTTCATCAGAAAGAATTCTGAACAACAGTGAGAAAGCAGGCTCGGATGTTTGCTGCAGTATATGAGCGAAAACGCAGCTAAGTCCCAGTGGGACTCGAGCTCATGGCCACTGGCAAACAAGGTTTGAACTCTAATGACTGAGCTACAGAGCCACGTGAGAAAGTAGCGCTTTTATATTGACATAACAATGATGACCTCTCGCAGAACAAACTCCATCAACCGAAGTTTGTGATGCAAACTGAGATTTGTCGTGTAAAATACTACTTGAAACCTACTTGTTTGATCATTTGTTTGATATAACACTTTGTCAGATTCGCAATATCTCGTTATACGACTGCGATCAAGATGTGCTTAAACTCCAGTCAGAGGAAAGCCTTTGAATTTCCATTATATGAAAGGCACGATGCAGTATTGATACAATGTTACTGACGTTGATTTGAGCACGTATCAGTTTTTCTTCATCACTTGGTGAGTAACTCCTTTCCTAACGGCATTATGAGATCTCCTTAATGAAGGGATTTCATGCTTTATGGCTTTTATACATGAAATTTCGGGCGATAGGCAAAAAAGAGTTAAAATCAAGTATGATCAAAAGGTTGGAATTCGAGGAAATGCAGATATCTGAGACAGCATTAATTAAACAAAATCTTGGATGTCGGATTCCCTCACCACCTCTAATTGTTCTTGAGTCGGCTGTAGGACATTACAACGATAGATGGAGCGGAGACAGTGAAAAGATTTGAATAAACTGACGAAAACTTTGATAATTAGCTGAGCCGTGATGGATGAACAACCCCTGTTGTGAATTCTCCCACGGGCATCGGATTTGTGCGAAGAACTCAGCATTGCATCATTGGGTGTACAGTCCGCAACTTCATCCCTTCCACCATGTGGGAGCTCGTGTGGAAAGGTAAAGCTGCGAAAGCAGCAGCACACGGTTGTGAAAATAGGCGGTGCTAAAAACGTCATACAGATAAGTCACGATTAAACACTCTACAGCCATCAAGTACAGCCTTGCAAAGAGGCAGAGGGCGTGAGACCAGAGTACAGTGGGGATATGAGAGGATGGATGGAAGTATATTAGGATAGCTTAGACCAAAGAAATGGAAGAGAGTTTGAGCTGCAGAAGAGCAGAGACGTCGAAGAACCGTATGATATCAATAAGGGACAAATATGCATTCTTGGGGAGGTATCTCACCATGATCATGACGTGACTCATTCAGACTCAGACAATTGTCAAGGAGAAATTGAGTCAGTGGTAAGGCAATTTCTACACCAACGTAGCCAATGCTGCCTTCCAGCGCATCTCATCCACTTCCAGCAACTCTGCACTCAAGACCCACACTCCAACTTTGACAAAGCTAGAATCCCCCGGTCATTACCTGCCACCCCACCAATCTCCGTTTAGATCATATCATCCTCCACCATTTCCAGCACGTGCAAACGGACTCCACTAACAGACATGCATTTCCTTCCCCACCACAAGCCGTTTTCTGTGAAGATAATTCCCTCCGTGACTCCCTTGTCAGCTCTACGCCACCCACCAAACGACCCTCCCCCCCCCCCGGCACCTTCCCATTCCATCATAGGATTTGCAAAATCCACCCACACCTTCGCTTTAACTCTGTCCAAATACTCAAATGATTCTTCCACATCCATCAGAGTTTTACTTGCAAATCCACACATGACATTTACTCTATCCGTTGCTCCCAATGAAGTCTCCATTACATTGGAGAGACAGGATGCCTAATTGGAGAGTGCTTCAGAGAACATCTCCGGGACACCCACACCAAGCGACATCACTGCCTGTAGCCGAGCACTTTAACTCTCCCTCCCACTCAGCCAGGTACATGCAGTTCCTGGGCATCCACCATCGCTATCCTTTTACCACCCGACGCCAGGAGGAAGAAGGCTTCAACTTTCACATTGGGGCCGATCAACCACACGGCATCAATGTGGAATTCAATATATTTCTCATTTCATCTCCGACATCTTATCCCAGTTCGATCGTTTCATGTTGGCACCGCACTCATGAACTTTCCTATCTGCCCATCTTCCTTCTCGCCGATCCACTCCACTCTGCTCTCTGACCTAACACCATTACCCCCACCTCAACCCACCTATCACACTCCCAGATACCTTGCCTCCTCCTATTTGTCTTTCTACCGCCTCGTCTCACAAGCCTCTTTCTTGTCTGAAACTTCGATTTTCCTGCTCCTCGAATGCTGCCTGTCCTGCTGTGCTTTTCCAAGACCACACTCTCTACTCAGTTGCGAGGCAGTGGATTTGTGTTGGGGAATGAAGACAGAGGCCTCGGTTTTGCATGATTCAATTGTAGGAAATGTCTGCTCCAACAGGTTAATAATTCAAACCTTATTTTGGCTTTGGAACAATGCGGTAGATTAGCAGGCATGTGAGTTTGAAGCCTGCCAGTCTTGCTCCTGAACCAAGTGGAAAGCTTAACTGCCATCTCTGGACCGTCAGTAAGCGCATTATCCATTCTGACATTGTGCTCACGCGTGCTTAAGGTTGGCATTCTGCAGAGTTGTAATCAAAAGACGGACAATCGTACTCATGTTCAAAGTTGAATAACCAGGAAAGATAACCAGCTTTACTGCTTCATTCCAATGATCCACTCTTTGTGCAATGGCAAGTTTTGTAACGAAAAAACAGTCATCTGCATGAAACTTCCATTCACTTTATGTCTACTCAGCCATTCAATGGGATCTCAGCTCATCTGATGTAGTTCAAATTCACTTTACTGAGTGTGCTCCATTACAGGTGATAAACTAATGCCTAATCACAACATCATATTCCCGCTAATTTTCGAAATTTCAGAGTATTTTAACGACCTGTGCGAGTTTACAAGAAATTGAATAAAATGAAATGAGCAAAAAAGAAAATCCTTGGCTGCCCAGAGCAGCTTTAGTCAAATGAGAAAGTTCAGAGAGCAAAAAATTACCTCCATTTCTCTCTGTGCAGATGTAAATAGAAGATGCTCCAGGAAAAGTTGGAAATGCTAGCTAGATGTCCCAATGCTCCCTGCTTCGTGTCAATGGAAGCTGCAGCAGTGGAGTTTGGAGCTCCCAGCCTCATGCGACGTATACCACCTCAACAATAGCTGTTCCATGCAACGTTGGAACTCCCAGTCCCTGGCATTTCAAGTGACTCTATACTTTCAGAGATATACTTCACACTCACTGATGTCACGACTGAACCCGTATCCACGAGCTCATCCCCATCCACATTTCCAGTTTAGTTTTCCCTGCTGCACGCACAATTTCTTGTACCACGCCTGAAAACTGGAACGATACGATATTCCACAGCAGTGGTCACTTTCTTGAATGAGGAAATTGGAAAGTAGCCGATGTTAAACTGCATTTCTTTTGCAGAAATGCCTTCCAGCAATTCCCTGCGCTATTCCCTGACGCTTTCATTTTCTGGAGAAGTATATCAATCTTCCCTTTCAACAAACTAAGTGATTAAATATCCATCAGCTCTGGAGATACTGAAGTTAACCATTCAGCCAACCATGAGCTTGCATGTTTCACTCACTGTCTGTCAAGTATTCCTACTGTTCATGTGGTCCTATTCCTAACATATCCTCTGCCACTATTTTTACTGTTTTTTTGCATCATGCTATTCCATGTGGTGCCGGTATCCTGCAGTGGTTAGCGCTTTGCTTTGTGGCAGCAGAAAGATCATCTCCATATTGACTTCCAGTATTGTCATTTGTTCCCGTTTTATTCAGAGTAAGACATGCTTAACAAATGCAGGATAGAATCAATCTTTTCTAGCATGAAAATATTCGTCGAGGTGATGAGGCCCTTTCACATCTCTGCTTTCTATGTATCAGGATTCAAACCCACCCATTCTCGGAGATTTCTCCCCATCCCACGATCAGTAACCCTGCTTTAGGTCCATCCTCCAATTTCACTGAGGCATTTGGCAATCAAGCACTGGCATTGACGTTGTTCTGTCTGTGCAGCTGCAGTCAATGTTCTTGTATGAACGTGACCCAATCTCACAATTAGAATCTTACAATCAGTCTATTCATTTATATCGTGCTGTTGTGAGATCCGTGTTCATTTCAGAATTTTTACTGACATGTACCAGAGATCACTGGAACATCAGGCTCAGGAAAAGGACACAATGCAGTATTCAGCAAACGATTTTTTTTGAAACGATCAGTTTCCCGATTCTAATGTCAATGGTGAAGCAGAGATTGTGAGGAAACATGATTAAAATGTGCAAATTAATGAGAGTTAAGGCAAGTTCGACTGAAAGAAATGTTTCTTCTTAGTCAAATACCAAGGGGTGTAGACTAAATGTATGATACAGAAAGTTTTCAATAGATAAGCAGCAAATAATTTATCCACCATTGCGGTGGATAGATCTGCAACTCATTGCGATGAAATCAACACAACCCTCAGAGACATCCAGTCTGTATTTGTGATGCTAAGGCATACAAGGCAAATGGA
Source organism: Hemiscyllium ocellatum (assembly GCF_020745735.1). Classification (NCBI taxonomy): domain Eukaryota; kingdom Metazoa; phylum Chordata; class Chondrichthyes; order Orectolobiformes; family Hemiscylliidae; genus Hemiscyllium; species Hemiscyllium ocellatum. The sequence goes on from NC_083419.1 coordinate 75,348,474, forward strand.
TGGAAAAAGGAATGAGGACAGTCAAGCAGTTGTTTCTTCCAAGAACGCGTCCAGCACGTTTGAGAGCTGCCACTCTCCGTGCGTCTGACCGCTATACTCGTCCCTGGTCGTGTCGTGGTTCTGAATTGCCACTTTTACCACTGCGGCCCGGGGTCAATTCCTAGTAAGGGCAGTTTTGTTCAGCATCAACAACATGGGCATCTGTGATCAGATTACTTTCAATGCTTCGAATCAAACAATGTATCTACGAACATCAGAGTCAACGTCCCAGCCTCTTAAAGAATGAAAAGGAGTCTCAGCACTCCATGAACCAACATGAGACTGAGATATTTATTTTGTTTCCTTTCCATTTCGAGAAGCCACAGCGATTGGTTCGTTGGCTCTGTGAAATTGAAAAGTGCCGATTCGCAGTGTGTGGGAATATTTGGTTTTCCTCTCTTCTGATGACACTGCGACATGGTAATGTTCTCCGGGATGTGTACTGAAAGAGGTTCTCGTGTCTGTAAATCAGGAGTTCAAACTTCATCTCGGCTTCAGAACAATGAGGAAGATTAGGTTGTGAGTGTAACGAACACCTGCTTTAACCTCTAGCTAGAGAGGAGTGAAGTACCCACATTCTCAATCCTGTGCCTTGCCTGAGGCACAACGACTCTCAGGTCAAAGCACCATCAGTCAACTCGCGCGATCTCTCTCTCTCTCTCTCTCTCTCTCTCTCTCTCTCATGAGACAGCAGGCCTGGGAATATGTGAACTTTCATTTCGAAGCTTTATTTTTATATATGAAAAGGAATAATTGACAATCTATCTGTATGCGGTCCCTCATGGAAGAGTGCAGACGTCAGTGAGAGAAGTCTTCACTAAGGTGGAGAGTGATAGAGCTGACTGAGATTATGTTCCGAAAACTAAATAGAAGAAATGACACTGATATGAAGCGCGAGCAGGGTACGACGAAATAGGGAACATAATTTAAAGGGATGACAAGTACTTAAAAAGCATTTGCAGGAACTGCAACTGCTTCTCACTCCTGTCAGACACAAAGAAAACTGGGAATGTGGCCATGTCATGGCTATCTAGGGATATGAGGGCATAGCACTGCACTCAAGAAGAAGGCTGACGCGGACGCTGAAATTAGCAGCAGGCATTAAGACTGGGAGCAGTTCAGATGTCAGCACAAGATGAAGAAAGAATTAATGCAGAGCGAAATCTCGCTTGACAGTAAACTTGAGAGAAGCAAATAATGAATTGTTAAAGCTCTTGAAGTTAAACGAAGGGAGAAGGAAACGATTATTGAAAACAAATCCCTTACAATGAGAAAAAGTGTATGTAATAATGTGGGATAAATATATGGCATACCAAAGAAATATATATATTGGTGCTGTCATCACAATTGATGACACAAGTCATATTCCTAAAGTGCCGGGAAGAAAAAGGGAAATGGTGTTTTGGAAATTGATGAGATTAAAATACAATAAATTCCACCAACTGCGTATCAAACACCAGTGTACTTAAAGTCACCCTAAATGCAGCGAAGGCGTTCTGTAACTAGAGTGTGGAGTCTAAATAGAGTAAATTCATTGTCATATCTCAATATTCTATCGACTCTGAAACAATATCCATGGCTTGGAGGTCAGTTATTGTGACCCCACTATTTATAAAAGGGAGTAGCGAGAAAACATGGAATGACAGAAAAGTTAGCCTCACAATGGAAAACTGTAACTGAATTGATCAGAGCCAGTATAAATTTACTTCACTAAAATAGGAAAGGAGATATTGTCTTCTTGTACACAAACCGCTGAACGTAAGCATGCAGGCGCAGCAGCAGCTGAGGAAGGCAAATGGTGTGTTCGCCTTTGAACTTAAAGGATTTGAACACAGGAGAACGGAAGACTTGCTGAGATTGTGCAGGATCTTGTTGACACCACAACGGAGAGTGTTGTGTGCAGTTTTGGAATCCTTATCTGGTAAAGGATGTTCTCTATCCGGAGACTGCGTAACAAAGATTTACTAGACTGATCCATGGCATGGCAGGACTGACGTATGAGGACAGAATAGATTCGTCAGGATGAAAATCACTCAAGTTTAGAATGATGAAGAAAGGAATAAAATTCTAATAGTTACACATAAGGTAAATGCAGGAAGGATGTTTTCAATAACCAGGGCGTCCAAACCATAGAATGTGGGGAGGTGGCGTCACTTCTAAGAATAACCATTTAGTAACCATTTAAGACTGAGATAAGGATTTTATTTTTTAATCAAATACTGGTTACTCAGTGAGATTTGCTGCCACAGAAAGCAATTAAAGCCAGAACGTGCAATGTTGACAAGCTGAAGATATCAGTAGTTTTGAGGGCAAGAGGTATCAAAAGGAGCAGGCCTAAAGAGGTCGCACGAAGGATCAACCACGATCATATGAATTACGGAGAAGGATCAAATATCACAATAAGCCAGTCCTGTTCCATTTTTTCATATTTCCATTCTGTTAAAGGTGGGATGTAAAGACCAATTGTTTTTAACTGACACAGGTCTCAGTGACACATTATCTAGATGTAAAAAATAATCCTGTAAATACTTACCAAACAGCAATCGGGGAGCAATTTTAGCATACGAACGTCAGCAATTCCAGGAGGTGCAAAGTAATGCTTGAGGTTCGTACACTGGCTGTTCTGTATCTCAATTTCAAACCAGTTCTCAAATTACTGAATGTTCTGATAAAAGCGACATAGTATGTATAAAATAAGTAAAATCTTTAAATCGTTGCTGGTACTGGGTGGAGGGAGTGTTAGGAAAGGGTGTGGAAGTGGAGCAGTGAGAAAACAATGAGTCGGGTTTTGGTTGAGCGATTGGCAACGAATGACACCAAATTCCAAAACTTCTGAGACCCGCTATCCTGCTCAGGCGTTCTGTCCCTCCCCTTCCTGCTCCATTATTTCCGTCTGTAAAACATTTACAGCAAGGTAAGGGACAGAGGTGCTCATGGGGTACACTTTCACATCAATCCCGTCACGATTACACAGCTAAACGTCTCCCAACAAGACCAACTCTTCATGAACCACAGCAATGATTTCAAACAATATCGTTTATTTTCAGCTCTAGTCACACTAAAGATAGATAAACCAACAGTGACCTGATAAATTAAAAACAAGATAAAACTGAACCAGGAATAGCGGCGGCTGACTGGGTTCTGTTTCTGGGAAGAAGACTCGGACTCTCTTTGGCTGAATTGGCGAGCCCAGAGACTCTGTGTTTGGGTCCAGAGTCATATAATGACCAAACATGAAACCTCTAACTGGGCTCCAGCACCTGGCGCTTCCCTCCCCTTTAGTTCTTACTCACTGGAGACAACAACATTTTGTTCCAATGATCACTCGCCGAAAGCATGCTCAACAATCATGTTAAACCTATGCATGCTGCAGGACCCATCCCAACTAATGACGTATAATGTCCAACAGCGAAGAAAAGGGGGTCCTACAGGACCAGGCTGGAGTCACTGGTCCTCCACACCGTCAGAGAAACTCATGGGCGCGCTGGGGGCACTGATCAATCATAGAATGTTATTGGGCTAAACTAATCTATACAGAACTCCCACATCCCAACGCTCAGTCAAAGTTCGCTTGAAAGATTCTTCCAGTTCAAAACACAATTGTTAATGATGAGTCTGTTCCCTTTCCCGCAGGTGAAAGTCAGGACTGCAGATGCTGGAGATCAGAGTCAGCATGAGAGCAGTGCTCAAAAAGTACAGAAGTTCACGCAGCATCCGAGGAGCATGAAAATCGAAATTTCAGGCAGGCACACTTCATCAATAACATTTCCCCCAGCAATTTATGATCAATATTGCTACTATCCGTTATATTCCTTCATCCCCAGATTTCAGGCACAATGGTCTCACAGAACTTTCGTCTTTTGATTTGCCAATCTATATTTATCTGATCGTTTTAGATTAGCTTCATGAAGACTTCTTCTTACCTCAACAAAAAAAGTAGACATTTCACCGCAATTTTCTATGAACAATTCTATGTTCGCTTTACTGAATGAAACACGCATTTTTTCACGTGGCACCTCATTTTGTCTGGTATGACCGTTTGTAATGTCTTTCACACAGCTTTAAACGGCAATCCTGTCAGTATTGAATTAATTGACAAACCGTTTCTCATGGCAAACTGACAGCGTGCATACCTTTTCTAGATGAGGAAATATATCTGAATGAGTTGTGACTTGGACATTAGTTATTGTGAATACAAAATAAATACAATCAGATTGTGATGGTGTTGAGCTCTACCACTCTTTCAGAAGCTGCGAAACAAGCTGAATACTTCCAGCGTTTTCTGTTTTTCTTTAAATATGTATCAGTTTGCCGGTTTTTTGCTTCTACACAAGTTCTTGGGACGAAAGGTATGAAAAGTTGTGGGTCGAAAACAGGAGCAGTCGCCTCTTTCCGTCATGCAACTCCCAGCTCTTCCTCTGCCTTTGTAGTTTTGTGAAAGCACTAACTGGCTTTAATATTGGATTTGAATGATAATCTAAGTGTTTACATGTTATTCTTGCTGCCCAAATATGGAATAAAACAATACATCAATTTTGATCAATTTCACGATTTATGTTTGCATGTCCAGGTCATAATTCTACATTTAAGAAAAAGGCAGCATTACATATTGGTAACAATAAATGCTCACAATTTGCAGGCCATGGCTGTCAGAGCACGTAATCCAAATTATGAGACTTCCAGGGACGGTCTCTGTTTCTTTCACACTGAAAACTGTCTAATTCAGCATTACAGTCTCCCATCCTTCTGCACATGATCCCTTCAGTTCTGTCTTGATTTTATTACGACTGTTTTCTAATACATGGGCTATTCAATCATCTATTATGTTGCAATTTCAAAAGAATGATAATCCTTCTCTCAGAACACACTGCCTCCGTAGCTCAATGCTTAGATCGGGGAGGAACATGGACAAATGAAAGGCTGAATGCTTCATTTCTTTGCTGTAATCAGACTCTGGTGTTCAAATTTGAAATGAAACAAAATAAGCCAATTGAGTGCAATCCTACTTTCTGGCTGATATCCCCTGAGGCCACAGTCACTTCTCCAGAATGTGTCTGTGTGTTTGCCTCTGTAAGTGAAATGGGGTTCAGATCACCGAGGGAGTATAAACACAGGTTATCTATCTTAAACTGCAGTCGCATACATTGTAAAACGTGACTGGGTAAGAGCATTGCGACTAGTGCTTGAAACATTTAGGAACACAAGGGGACATACTAAGAGCTGAAAACTTGGATGACGGGTCTCTTTCCGTTCTGAAAACAGTCGATGACTTGCTCAAACGTATGACCTGATAAATAAAACCCCATATGCATTGCCATTAAGAAGCAGTCCAACAGCTTGGGAGGCAGCACTTGTGGTGTATTGGTTAAGACTGGGTGTTTTCCTCATCGCGGCCAGAGTTGGGTGCCTGATCAGGGAATCAGGTTTTATTTTTCCTGACTGATAATAGCGAGAGTGGAGCAGCTCTGATGGGAATGCTTTCAATGTCTCAGAGCAGTTAATGCCTCGAGAACATCAGAGTTCATGTCCCTGCTCCTGCAAGAAGGGGAAGGTACCTTGACAGTTTCTGCTCAGTCGGTCGGTCCACCCTTCATTCCCCTCTCACATAGTTTCTAAAGATTCCCAGAGTTGAAACGGGCTCTGTTTAATTGTTTCATTTACACTCACACTGGTTGCACGTATTGGGTTGTTTGAAATTGATAATTCGCTCAAGAGCAGCGTGCGAGACGATTCTATCTTCCCCTCCTCTGACAGTACTGTGAGGTTGACTCTGATGTTCTCAGTTGCATTCATCGATTGGAGACATTAACCGGTAGATTAAAAGTGCCACAAATAATTCCAAACAGAATGAAATTCTTTCAAGTATTCTGCCTGCAAAATACTCAGAAACTGCTCATTTTTGAGAGGTATTTCGGAAAACCATGTTTAAGAAGATAAACAACTTGCTTTGCAAGATGGTTCTAATGAAGATCTCAATTCTTTTGAACCATTCGGTGGAATTGTGTTGATCATTTTAATACTTTGTATTACCACACCGACCCCTTGTTTAAAAAACGAATCTGTTAAACAAAGAATTGCGGTATAATCGACAATACTTATAAGTGGACAATAGATTGAAGGTGGGCATGCATTCATATCAATAGTTCAGACATCCCAGCATTTCAAAGATTCTTCCTCCAGCAGATCAGGAATTCAAAGCACATTTCGGATTCGGGACAATGAGTTTGTAAATGTAATGAAGAGCGGCAGTGTTTTTGAGACAATGAATAGTCGAATGAACAACCTCCAGATTTGCAAATAAGCAAATCATTAAGCCACTGATTCAAGTGCGATTGCTGCAGTTCTGTGATGATATCAGGGCTAGGAGAAACATTTGTTACCGTTCACTGGGTGAACAACTAGTAAATATAATCAAATTCATCACTTCACTCCAATTGATCTCACATTGTGAAGCGGACAATTTCGCATAGGAAACACACTTGATCTCATCAAGCTTTCATTCACCCTGTGCTTGTGCAACCATTCAATGAGATTACCACTGAACTGATAAATTTAACTCTAGTTTCATGCTTTTACTCGATAGTTCGAGGTAAACTTGTGCTGAAAAAGAAGTTGGGTATTCTCATTAATTTGGGAGTTACGTGGCCGTACCACTCAGTTTCTCTGAATGGTAACTGAGAATATGTGATAGTTGTCAGCAGTGGTTACTTCCACATGTGAGGTAACTGGTGAAGTAAATGATGTTAAACTTCCTTATTACTGAAGCATGCATTTCAACAATATCCTAGGCTATCTATCGCTCTTTGATATTCCCTATAAATAAATAAGGAGGGGGATTATTAAGTCAGAAGTAATATAAAGGAAGACTGTAACATTTTCCTTCGATATATAAAGTACAAAAGAGCGGCAAAAGTGGACATTGGATTGCTGGAAAATGATACTGGGGAGATAGTAGTGGGGAACTAGAAAATGGCCAACGAGCTGAATAATTACTTGGCTCAGCCTTGGCGGTAGAAGACACGAGTAATACCTTAAACATTCAAGAGATTGAGGGGCTAGATCTGAGTATGTTGGCCACTAAAATGGAGAACATGCAAGAAAAATTGAATGGTCTGAAGGTGGTTAAATAATCTTGAACAGATGGACTACATCCTAGTGTTATGAAGGAGATAGCTGAAGAAAGAATGGAGGTGATCGTGGTGATCTTTCAGGAATCACTAGAGTAATGAACAATCTCAGAACACTGGAAACGCCCTAATGTGACATCCCTCTTTAACGGGGGAATAAGGAAAAAGACAAAAGGTCCACAATGAATAGCTTAAACTCGGTCGTGGGTAAGATCCTGGAATCCATTGTGAAGGACAAGATTTCTGAATACTTGGAACTGTTTGGAAAAATAGTACAAAGTCACTATGGTTTCATCAAGGGAAGGTCATGCTTGAAAAATCTGTTGGAATTCTTTGAAGTGAAATTGAGCAGGCTTGACCAAGCACTGCCAATGGATATTGTCCACCTGGACTTCAAGAAGGCCTTTGACAATCTGTCACACAGGAGATGACTGAGTACGATAAGAACCCCTGGTGTTAGAGGCAAGGTAGTGGCATTGGTAGAAGCTTGGCTGTCTGGCAGAAAGGAGAAAGTGAGGACTGCAGATGCTGGAGATCAGAGCTGAAAATGTGTTGCTGGGAAAGCGCAGCAGGTCAGGCAGCATCAAAGCTGCAAGAGAATCAACACACCCTCCTCATTCCCGAGGAAGGGCTTTACCCAAAACATCGATTCTCTTGCTCCTTTCATGCTGCTTGAACTGTCTGGCAGAAAGCAGAGAGTGGGGATGAATTGATCCTTATCACGTTGGCAGCCGGTGACAAGTTGTGTTCCACAAGGCTCGTGTTGGAATCGTAGCTTTTTACATTAAATATCTATATGAGTGAATTGAAGGCCCTCTGACTACATTTGCAGGCGATAAAAAGATAGAAAAATGGACAGGTCGTATTGAGAAGGTGGAGAGTCTGAAGAAAGATTTCGACATGTAAAGAGATTGGCAGATGCCTTCCAATGTGGGAAAGTGTGAAGTCATGAACTTTGGCACGAGAGGCATGGTCTATTTTTAGAATGGTGAGAAAAAATTCAGAAATCAAGAAGGACTTGAGAGTTCTGGTGCAGGGTTCTCTCAAGGTAAGCTTGCAGGTTGTGGCAGTGGTTAGGGGTGCAATTGCATTTATTACTGATGGCATTTATTACGAGAGGAATTGAATATAAACAATTGTATACTTCTCTGCTCAGGCCACATTTGGAGCATTGTGCATAATGTTGAGCGCCATATATCAGGAACGATGTACTCGCCCTGGAGCGTGTTCACAAGATCTTCACGACAATGCTCATAGGGATGAAAAGCTTATCGTATGAGACATGTTTGAGGGCTCTGGGTCTATTCTCGATAAGGTTTAGATGAATAAGAGGGATTGAAATGGAATCATGCAAAATACTGAATGATCTGGACAGAATGGATGTTGGTAAGATGCTTCCATTGTACGAGCACCCGAGGGCACAGCATTAGATGAAAGGGAACACCTTTTAGAACAGTGATGAGGAGAAATGTCTTTAACCAGAGATTGGAGAATTTGTAAATTTATTGCCACAGAAGGCTGTGGGGGCCAGGTCATTGAGTATATCTGAGACGAAGTTAGATAAGCTTTTGATTATCCCGGGGATCAAGGGTTACAAGGAGTAGGTCAGGGAATGGGTTAGAGGAAACTGTCAGCGATGATTGAATGTTGGTGCAGACTCGATGGGCTAACTGGCCTAATTTCTGTTCCTATGTCTGATTGTCTTATGGTCCAACCCTCAAGGAGGCATCGTGTATCTATGAGAGTATGGATTCAAGTTCTTCATGAAGGTCAGTAGCTGGACGGAATAGTTAACTGTTTTAGAATGAAAGCATTGTGTCTGCTGTCGGGATGGTGGACAATATGACATTCAGTGCAGGATCACACACCAAGTGCACTGTATTAATGTGGGAGAGATTTTTTCCAAACCTGGAACTCTCTGTCTCTGTCAATCACCGTGAGGAGTGGGGGTTGGGGTAGAAGGGCGTAACGTCCTCCCAGGCACTTAAACTATCCTCAGGCATGCATCCTGAGTGAAAGAATAATCATGGAATTGATCACATTCTCATTGTCTGTTTAGAATATAATGAGTGATTGCACATCCCACCCAGTGTTCAATGCAATTACCTCGCATTCTCTCACGGCGCTACAGATCAACCTTCACTCACTCCTCTTGGTGCCATCATCCCAGTCATTAATCTGTTGGAACCCTGTTCACTCTGCCGGTGATACGGAGATCACTCCTTATAAAGGAGAGAAAATCTATCCACAATGCCCCAAATACTGCCTCAACAACACTCTCAGGTTTGATCGCAAGAATTCCTTTCCCTCACTTAGCTAGCTCCGTTTCTTTTGTGTGAAATATGAAACTATTCATTTACGATGCACTGTCACTCATTTGGAATTTCAAACATCTTTACATCTGTAGGTAAACATTAATAAAGCTTGCACCAGAGGTGCCAATTCAGAAGGTCATCACTCTAGGGGAGGGAATCAATCACAACTGACGGTCCTAAAACAGTGAATGGCCACCTACCTGAATGGAAATGAACTGCTGGAATATGGGATACAGGCAGAGGAAGGGAGTGATCTTTCTTTTGATTTGCCATCTCGGGATGTGTGCAGACCTGGTCAGGGCAGCATCTTATGACGATCTTGAAGTGGGTGGTTAGTTCAGCTGTTCCACAGGGCAGAAAAGAGTAAAACACAGTGCTGTGGGTTTGCAGTCGCACAGAGACCCGACCAGGTAAGGGTGACTCACTGCTTTCTCGAAAGAGCATGAGACAAGCCGATATTCATAGATTATTATTCTGTGGCTCTAGATTATGAGCCAATGATGTGACCACCATACACTATCTTCCCATCTTTCAGATTCTGTGCAGAGAACAAGTTTAGCATCCTAAGTGCAATTGTTTCGTAATGGACACGTGGTAAGAAGGGACTTGAAACAGATGCATCCGGAATTAGCAAAGGCACAAACGATGGTTTATTCAGGAGTTGCGCTGAGGCTGAGGAAAAGAACGGATGTCATAATGTTGGTAGTGGACAGGATTGGCGAGTGTGGAGGATATTGAGATGTAAACTGTGCAGGAGAAAATGAATCAAGATGGTTGAGGACAGTATGTTTCATCCTCGCATCGTGGGGAGTCATTTGCAAATAATAATTTGCTAGTTATTATTTCTAAGGAATGGAATCTTTGATTGGGATTGAAAAAGTTGACTTGCACCTTTCCAAAATCTACATATTATCAGCATCAATTCAGTTAAATCAACAGACTGAGTGACTTACTGAGTGAATCAAGGAGGTTGAGAACAGTTTCTTTCATCCTGGCATATTGATGAGCAATTTGTTTGAGTAATTTGCGAGTTATAATTCCTAAGGAATGGAATCGTTGATTGGAAATGAAAACGTTGACTTGCACTTTTCAAAAATTTACATAACATGAGCATCAATTCAGTTCAGACCGTTTCACTAGACAGCTCGAATGACTTACCAGGAACACCGGCTTAGCAAAGTTTGTATAGTAACCAGCTTGAATAGCCATCAGTATATCTTCAATCTGCGATGCTGAAGATAATGCCTCTTTTGAATCTGACAGTGGACAGGATGCCTTGTGGGCCCCCAACTATTTCTTCACAGGCCAAGCAGGTGGTTGGCTTATGCGAGGAGTGGGGGCTGGTGGATATTTGGAGATGTCTTCATCCTACCGGGTGCGACTTCACCTTTTTTCAAACCAACAAAGATGTCACACAAGGATTGGCCTCTTTCTGGCTCTCTCGCACTTCTGGATTCTATTATGGGTTGCAAAGTTGTGAATATAGCTATCGCTGATCACGAACCAGTCTATTTGGAGGTTAAGGCCAAGAGTGAAGGGCTAGGTTTGTGGCACTGGCATTGGGCCCTTTTCCCCTTAAGCATTCCAAATTTGTGCAATACTTTTTGAAGGACTTTCAGGAATTCTTGACTATCCACTCGGGCATAGCTAGTAGTCTGTCCATGCAATGGGAGACTGCAAAAATCTTAGCTAGGGATTAGATATTTCCTATTCGGCTAGCCAGAAATGACAGAGGAGGAACAGCAGCGTCTACTTGAGACGTGGTTGAAAGCCGCGGAGGCGGGACATTTTGCGCGGCCTTCAGTATCTAACCTACAGCAGATCACGGCCTTTCAGGCTGCCTTGAATTCAATACTGACACAAAACGCAAAGGAAGAACTTGCCTTTGCTAGGCAAAGGGTGTTCGAATAAGGGGATAGTCCAGGGAAGTATTTAGCATATCTGACTCGGAAAAAGCGTGCTCCCCCATCCATTACTGCAATCAGACATAGCGCCGGGATCCTTACATACGGTGCTAAAAAGATTAATGAGGTTTTACGGAGCTTTTACTCTGAATTGTATCGGTTTGACTGTTGTGAAAACAGGAGGTATAAAATTGAAACCTTTTTTAAGAACCTTGTCCTCCCAGGGATAACCTTGGAACAGATTGCTCTCCTTAATGGCCCCTTGACAGTTCGTGAAATATAGGATACAGCAAGACAACTTCAGAGTGTGAAAGCGCCTGGCCCTGATGGTCCTCCGGGCGAGTTTTATAAGGAGTTTATAGGGATTCTGTCAGGGCCGATGTTAGAGATGCCCAATCACTCCTATATGATTGCCTATTATCATCTTTGAGAGAAGCTAATATTTCCTTAATTCTTGAGATGCGGAAGGTTCCTGAGGAATGTGCCTCATACAGGCCCATCTCCCTATTAAAACCAGATTGCAATTTCTGTCCATGACCCTGGCGCTGAGACTGGAAATGGTGTTGGCTCATATTATTTAAATAGGACCAGACACGCTTTATAAGGGGCCAAGAAAATAACCAGTTCCTTTGCATCTGTCATCAAGGAGGAAGATCCTTAAAATCGCTGAGTAATACCAAATGATCACATGGAACTTGTGGAACTAAAGACATAAAGTCAATTCAGATCAGTAACAAGGTAATAGTTCAAGGCTAGCATAGTAGTATTGCAGCTGGATTGAGCATTGCAAAGTCTGATGAGCCAGTTGTACTTCGTATCAAATATTAGAAATAAATCAGCAATAGACGCATTTATTGTGCTGTAGATGACTGTTTTATTTTCCTGTACATTCTGCCGAGGCTGGAAGTTAGTAAATGTGTTTCAAGCGTTGGAGATAAGTGGAAGGGATTCAAGCATCTGCAAAGGGAGGAAGAGATAGTGTGCAGAACTTCAGACCAATTAACTTGACATCTGTAGGTAAACTGATGGAACCTATTACGAAGGATCTGGTATTGGATATTTAGAAATTATCAGCAACATTGGAGAGAATCAGTATGCACTGACAGAGTCTGACAGAGTCTTCATATTTGACAAACTTCAGAATGATTTCAACTTGTTTATTGCAAAATAGAAATGGGGTATTTCGATTTTCAGAAGGCTTTTTTATAAGAACTCATGCAGTGAATTCATAAATAAAGTAATGTGAATGGTAATTGGAGGAATATACAAAAGTGAAAAGTTAAAGTCAGATTCGCCTTCATTTAAGATAATTAGAACATTGTTGGAAGGTCATGCTGAAGCAGTTTCACAGCTTCCTCATGAAATTGTACATAGAGTATTGAGTCCAGTGTTGGTGACCCAATCTGAGAAAGAATATAACGGCCACGGAGGGTGTGCAATGGACATTCTCCAGATTAATCCCTCAGATGGTGAGATTGCCTGGTGTGGAAACTCGGCCTGTGTTCTTTATAGTTTCAAAGAATGAGAGGTGATCATAGTGAAATTTAGAGAAGTCACTATACCTATGACAAGTTGGAAATAAACAGGATTTTTCTCTGGCTGTCTACTCTACATTTAAGGCAAATTATTGCAGGCAAAGGATAGACCATTTCAGACTGCAATTGGAAGGAAATTCTTCATTGGAAGGGGACTGACGAACACAGCGACATGGAAACCTGCTGGCAGGAAAGATTAGGAAGAATCCCCAGATATTCTACAGGTACGTCAAGTGGAGCAGAATAACCAGGGAACAGGTAGTACTCATTAGTAATTTGCCAAGTTGTAGCTAAATCAACTTAGTGGTAGGAGACAGAAGGTCTGCTGGTAGAAATCTGTTTGTTTGACTGGAGAGCAGGATCCAATCGTGTACCACAGGGATCAGTGCTGTGTCCCATTTTATTTGTGATTCGAAGATGCCAGTGTTGGACTGGCTTGGGCAAAGTTAAAAATTTACAGAACACTCGATGATAGTCCAACTGTTTATTTAAGTACGACATTTCGAACAGCATAATCACGCGATGAAGAAGCAGCGCTGTGAAAGCTAGTGCGTGCGAATTTAGTGGATTATAACCTGGTGTTGTGTGATTTTTAACCTTATTGTTTGTAGCATTCATAAATGATGCAGCTGTGAATTTGCAGGGGCTTAGGGTGAGTGTGATAAATCAGTTTGCGTTTGACACAAAGTTTGGCTGGTTGGTTGGCAGTGAGGAGGAAGGCCTTATATTATAGGAAGATACAGATGGAATGATCAAATGGGTGGATCAATGGCCGATGGAATGTAGCCCTGATAAATATGAGGTGATGTACTTTGGAAGAAGGAACCAGACAGGGGAGGACGCAATGTCCTAGTAAGCTCAGAGGGTGCTGGAAAGTTCCCTGAATGTGATTAAACAAGTTAATGGACAAGTTGACAAAGCATAGCGACCATAAACATAGCCTTTATTCATGAAGGCACAGATTAGAAGAGCTATGTGGAACTTTGGTGAGGCCAAATGGAATACTATGTACAGTTCTGGGAGCCACAAAACAGGAAGCATGTGATTGCACTGGGCAGGGTGCAGTAGAGATTCACCAGGATGTTCCTTTTAATGGAGTACATCAGCTCGGGTAGTTTACTTTGAAGCAAAGAAGGCTGAGAGGGATGTACTTCAGAAGGATAAGATTACCAGGGGCATGGACAGCATGGATAGACAGGAGCTGTTCCTTTCAGTCAAAGGGCGAAGAACAAGAGAGTACCATGTTAAAGTGAAGGGTTTGATGTTTAGTGAGGATTTGACAATTGGTTTTCATCCAGAGCCCGTTGGGGTCAGGAATGCGCTTCCTGAGAGGGCAGGTAAACTCACAACCGTTAATAAATACGTGGTCGTGCCCTGGAAATGCCATAACATACATGGCTATGGGCCTCATTTTGGAAATTGAAACTAGTGTAGATCGTGCTGTATTTATGACAATACAGAGCCAATGTTTCTGAGATTGTATGAGTTGGACGGTCAATCATTGAGCAGCATAAGACATGAATTGATGAGCTTCTGAAGAATGTATTAACTAGGGTTATAAAAGTGAACTTGTCTCCATGAACTAGAACAAGAAAAGCCAGAAGTGTCTAATACCCTGCTACCTTCCTGATGTTTCTGTGCAGTCTGGGGGAAAGCTCTGTCATTGTTGTCACAAGCTCTCAAACATTAGGAAGGCATCATCTGTCTGGTCGACAGGACTGTGTTTCCCGTTCCCTTTTCCAAAACCAAGCTTGTTGCCGTGTTCTGTCTGGTTTCATCCTTTAAGAACTCAGAGCAATTTGATACAATTGAGTATCTTGCTTGCCCGTTTCAGAGACCATTGTAGAGTTTAACACATGTCTGTGTGTCTGGAGACACTTGTAGGCCAGACCACGAAGCACGGGAGATACACTTCCTGAAAGTACATTGGGGAAGGAACAGATATTTACAATGGACATTAGACTCAAGGTCAATATTACTGGCACCAGAGTTTTTGTCTCGATATTTTGTGAATTGTTTTTAACTTCCACCGGCTGCCAGAGCGTTATCCCGGTCTGGATCAGTAATCCAGTGACATTTCCACAACAGCACCACCTCCACATGGGGACCTATATGAAACCACATTGAGCACATTCTTTCTGTGCTGTATGACAGCTCTGCCAAAAAGAACTCCCACCAATGTGATAATCGTGACGGGACTGAGGGCGTGGTAAATGGTCAGACTTTAGTCATTCCCTTGTTATGGGATTGGATATAGTTGAGGAACTTTACACTTGGCCAGGCAGATGTCGGAGTTGGAGCTGGATTGAAGCAGCTTCCCCAAGGACACGGCTTGTTGTGCAGTACAATCTTCATTCGTATTTCAGGAATGGGGTCCGGGCCCATTGCCGTCGTCATATCTTCTGTGTTCAGCCGTTTTTCATGTCACGTGCAGCGAATCGATTTGGTTGAAGATTGGCATCTGTGATTCTGTGGGCATCATGGCGAGGGTGAGGTGGATTATCGACTCAACACTTCTGGCTCAGGATGGTGCAAATACTACAACCTTGTCCTGCACACTGATGTGCAGGACTAGAAGTATTTGTGGAGCCCTCTCCTCCTGTAAGTTGTTTAATAGTCCATCGACATTGATGACTGGATGTGGCTTGACTGCAGAGTTTCGATCATATCAGTTTGTCTTGGGATCATCTCACCCTCTCCATCACATGGTAGTTCTGCTGTTTATAATGTAACCAGTCAAGTGCAGTAGCTTTAGTGGATTGTCATCAGGTTTCGATACACATGGTTCTGACTCTGGCATGTTCACCCACACTCTGCACTGAACCATCACTCGGCTTGATGATAATGGTAGACTGGTGGATTATCCTGGGGGGAGGGTTATGGATTGTGTTTGAATGCAATTCTGCTGCGGCTGCTGCTGTAATTTACAACATCACATAATAACCCAGTGTGAGCTGCAATATCTGCAAATCAATTCGACAGACTTTCCCCCAGTTTACACCGAGACTCATTCACCTATCAGCCCTGTACTCAGTGACCTAACCTGGTTTCTGATGTGCAAACACATCCAGTTTCATAATCTCATTCTGCTGAGGGTCTCACCCTGATGTCACACCTCCAATTTGTTACATTACTCAGAGACTTTAACATATTAATCTGAATCAGTTTCTTTCCAGTAATACCATCTTCTATGTTTGAAGTGAATATTTTTTCCTCTCTTTTTCTCCCTGACCATTATTAAGACCTCTGTCATGTCAGTGATGCCAGCCTTATGTCGTTTCAGAGCCAATGAACCTGTGCACTTTGCGTTTTTGTTCACTTCCCAATGTACAGCGCTCTGTGCTGGACAGGGCGTTTGAGCAGATTTAACACACGTCTTTGGATAATGTTGAAAAACACAAATTGCTGAATAAACTAAGCAGGTCCAGTGGACACTTCTTCAGAACTGAAAAGGATTGGAAACTGGGCATTTTAGTTCCTTGCCAGAGGTGGGGGTAGGTGACAGGGAACAGAGGGTGTGACAACAGATGAACAGGCTTTTAGCAGTGGTGAACGAGAACATGATATAAAATGAGTTTAAATTAAGATGAGAATGAGGATAGGGGTTCTCTCTATTGAGTGCAAGATAAAGAAAACACAACCACATAAAGCCATATGGAGGCCAGGAGGGAGAATGTTGAAGATGTAGAATTACATCGATCTGGCCTGAGATACATTTTCATTCTAGAAATCATCACAGGAATCAGACAAAGGAATTCAGGTGCTTGCCGGCTTATTGGCACTAGTAAGATTTTCATGTTGCCTTAGTATTGCAACATAAAGAAGAAAGCAAATGACAGCACGATGTTTGGGCCGACGGCTGTTTACCCGTCACTTTTAACATTGTTTCAAATTTACAGTGCTTAACTTGCAATGCTTGTTCTTGAAGTTAGTAACAGATGGAGAATAAGAGGTTGAGGGATGACATTATAGAAATTTACAAAATCAGGGGAGGAATGGTCAGGGTGACAGGCCAAGATCTTTTCCACAGGATAGGAAAATTAAATCATTGAGCCATTGAGCTATTAGGGAAATAATGAAAATAAATCTTAACGGTTTCTGGTTTCCATGAGTGAAATTAGGTTTCATTCCAATTTTTGTCATTCGAATTTAAGCTCTGTCATCGGCGGTGGTAGGATTTTAAACACTGCCTTGGAGTCACAGCCCGTGCCTCTGAATTGCCATCTAGTTACATGATCACTCTGATACAGGGTCCTTATTGCCTAGCCCGTATTCCTTAGTTCCTGCCAGAGAGAGATGGCGGGGATGTCAGTTTAACTACCAACAATCAAAAGGACTTTGGGGAAAAAGCGAAAGGGAGATTGAGAGACAATTTCATGTAAAATCACAGGTTTCAGAATGCTGAAATGAGGACATTTCGACAGCATCCTGCAACATGACCCAGTATTCCTAGGAATGATAGGTGAAGGGGATATTGGCGTCAATAAAGACGAGGGAGAGTTTTAGATGAACATTTGTTCTGCAACTTTGGGTTTGGGTTCATCAGAGTCTTCCACTCATTGGGCTGTATCTAACAATAGTTTGTCTCAGTGACATTTTTATTGAGTGTGACAGAGGGATTGTCTGTACCAGACTGAACTAGTTTCATGGTGCTATCTTATCGAATTCACCACATTAACTACCCACTCAATCTCATAGTGTTCCTCGCATTCAATGCCACCCCAATTCTCCAACACAACATGGCTGGAGGGACTCACCCTCGCACTGATAACTCTGGCTATTCTATGATCACTGACACTTGTGCCATCTTTCAAAGGCCAATGGGCACATTGTTGTACTTCCTCAGTTTGGAGCCACCCTGCACAGGTGACCCCGAGCATGAGAGATAAGGGGAACTAACACCACGATTCTTCAACAGGGGCACAGAGGTCCTAAGAGAATGGGCTAGTATGGGGTGTCCATTCTCTTCCCAGAGGAGGCCTGAGCATGGTCTGAGCTCACCACCCAGCTCAGTGCGGTACCTGCGATCTCTCTCTCTCTCTCTCTCTGTCACACACATTTAATATGAATTCCAGGTAGTGTTCCAAAGAATTCCCATTTTCAGGTCTAGGAACTTTCAGCCATTCAACCCCCTGGGTTCCTGCAAAAATATGCACTTATTTTATATCCAATCACAATTAGTAATTCTGGCTATTTCACTTTGTCTCACTTTATTGTATTCAGCCAAACACTGCTTCTAAACACTTGTCCTGTTATGAAATACAATTTTGAGCAGAGAGCGTTTTATCCTCAGCTGTTATCTTGACCGTTATCTATAAATAGGGTGGTGCAGGACAGTGCATTATCTTTCCTTCGATTTCCCGGAACATTTGTTTAAGTTGGAGCAGGTGTCAGGTATGAAACAAAAATTGAGGTGGTCACTGAGCTGTGTCCCCTCCTTCAGTATACTGTGTAGCCTCACACCAGTGACAGGACTATGCTGATGTTCACCACGAATTCAACTGGATTAATTCTGGAACTTTCCAGGCAGGAGTGAGTAACATATCCATCATCACTGGAGTGCAGTCCTCCGATATATTCACTGGCTGACAGAACCAATCTGTCCGCTGAGAGCAATATATTGTGTCCATCCCCCTGAGGAAGATACAGAAAGAAACTTCCAGAAATACAGGGGAACAGAGTGACTGGTGAAAATGGGGAACAGCAGGAAATTAGAATTAATAAAAGGTACGTCTTTCAAAACCTCACTGAATTTAAGGTTGGTGTATTGCTGCATCTGATGAGCTACATCCCAGAGTATTGAGGAGGTGGCAGTAGAGCTAGTGAAAGAATTACTGATTATTCTTCAAAGCTGGTTAGATTCTGGAAAGGATCCTCCAGACTGGAAAGCAGCGATTGTAAACCTAAATATTTAAAACAGGACAGAGAGAGCAAACAACAGTGTGGTAAGCTTGATGTAAGAAAAACATTGGAACCTTTTGTAAGGAATGTAACAACTAGACACTTGGTAAATAATGTCATGATTCGGAAGAGTCAATCTAGATTCAGGAAGCGGAAATGATCTTGATCTTTGATAAACCTGCTGGATTTTGTGGAGGTTGTCTGTTGTGACATCGACAATCGAGAACCAGTGAAAATGAAGCATCTGAATTTTCAAAAGATGGTTGACATGGTTGAATAGAGGTGAGTAGAGAATGTTAGAGTCCATGGGTAGGTAGGGGTGGAATGCACCGAATGTATTAAAAGTTGGATAATCGGGGGAATGGAGAGAGTAGTATAATTATCTGGAGTGAAGGCTTTGGGGTATCAGAAGGATCAGTGTTTGGCCAATAGCTCTTTGCAAGATATTTCAGATATGAACAGCAAATATCATCATTCACGTTTATGTTCATTAAATAGTGAGAGGTTGGGAAGTGCTGTTGTTGAAAAAGACCTGGATGTGCTTGGTCATAAGTCACAAATAGATTTTTTACACAGCAGGAAGTAAATGATATGTGGCTGGCCATGCAAAATGATTAAAGTACCAGAGTAAATGTATCTTTCCAAATGATAGTGTTTTGTTGAGAGACTTTTAGATGTATTGTGTACAGGTTTAATCAGCAAAGGGTTTTCACCAGACTAAACCCTGGCATGATGTTACCATGAGGAGAATGTGAAGAAACTTGTGTTAAATAAAGTGTGTTAAGGTGTTCGGAGTTTATATTTTAAAAAAGTGCTGAAGCACATTGAATGTTGAAGATACAAAATTGCCTTATTAGACCAATTAAAGGAATGCCCAGGCAAATTCTCATTTTCTATGTATTGGAGTGCAAATATTGGATGGTGCCTGTTCTAGTCGAGGAGAGATCTGCACGGTAACAGCATGTAGATTGTGGTTTTCGAGGGTGGTAGTGGTGCGAGGTTCAGCCGGTTACATTATTGCAAATGGATAACACAGCAGAATCATCTAGCCTGCGATAAGAAAACATGCATCATTCTCCCTCACTACTAACTTCACTAGAGCAATGGGTGATGGGAAATGTGATCAATAGCCAACAGTGCCAACATTCAATCCAGTCCAGAGTTTTTGTGAACAGAAAGGACCATACTGAAAGGGGTTAAATGGAGCTGTTTGTTCAGTGACTGTGAGTGATGCTAGTCTCCATGGATCCTAGCTATGTCACTGGATGTTTTCCATCTCCTATTAGTAAGGTGCCTCTTGTAATGGTTTATGCCATTGTAGCAGCAGATGCATCAACTCCAGCGCTCAAAGGGATCAACAGCTGCAGAGACAGAAAAAGGAGATTTAAACATCTGAGAATAGTTTTGAATGATCCATTAATGGATCAGAATCTGAGAACATGAGACTGGAATGCTGCAACAATGGACAGGGGTTTATCCTGGGGTCTTTTCTATTTTTCCGCGTCTTGGTCAACATTACCAGATCGGATATATGGTGCATTGATGATTATCCAGGCGGGTTACTATCCTATCCTCGCTATTGTTGGTGTTCCTGGTAAGTTCCTTCATCTCTCCATTTATTAATCTCTTCAACCATGGTGAACTTCGTTACTATTTCTGTTATCTATATTTGACAAAGACGGAAACTATTGTCTTCAGTTTCAAATGCAAATTCCATTGATTACACCCAAATTTCAGAACCGCCCACTCCCCCGACCTCACAAACATCTGAGAACGAGACTGTTCACAATACCGAATTTAAATAAATAAAATTCATCTGTGTCTCGGTATTCTGCTATCATAAAACCTATCCACTACCAGCTCAATTATATGCCCAGTGACCATCTTGGCTTCAATGCTGACGCTTTGTAAACCATTATCTGTGCTTTGGTAAAATTCTAAGCACTCTTTCAGTTGCAAATATTTCGATTGCAACTTTGTTGTTGTCTCTAAAATAACATTATGACAGAAACACTCTCTCAGCGCAGTAATGTCGGAAGAAATGTAATTCAGATGCACAGGCTATTACACAGAAAGATGCTATTCCACATCCTACCACAGACGATGTCAGAAAGTAAGTACAAAAGACAGGAATTGGAAATACCAACCATATCATTTCCAGCATTCTGTCCATACGTTTATCTATTTCACTGATGTCCTTTGTTAAATAGAACTTGTGTTTATTATCTGGCCTGGCTTCAGATTTATGTGAGTCACACAGCAATGTGCTTTGTTCTGTACTGCCTGAAAGAATGACCTCACATTTGGTAAGGTCAAAAAATGCTGTCAGTGATGCAGACATTCCAAGTAATAACAAAATTAAAGGTTAAATAAAGCAAAGAATGATGCAACAGATCAGAAACAATAAAGAACGAGAAAGTGCCAGACAAATTGAGCAGATTTGGCAGCCCCCTCGGGTCGAGAGAAAAATAGAATTGGCAATTCGATTCTAATGACTGTACATCAGAAATAGCGTGATCGATGTTGGTGACACCGACATCGTTATGAAGGGGAGAAGGACTGATGTGAATAGATGGAGAAAGAGAGAGATAGAGAGAAAGAAGCACAGAGATTGTTGATGATCAGCTGGGATGGAAATAAAAAATGAAATTAGACCTTACTTATGTTTCTCCTGTTCACATATTACTGATAATAATGACCATGTAAGGTATGCGTCAAAGTTCCTGTTTAAAGATTTTATGTCTGTTTTTCTCTCTTCCCTGAGGTGGATCATCTTCTTTTATTTATTAATGGGATGCTGGCCCAGTGTTTAATTCGCTTTCCTCATTGTCCTTGCGAAGTTTTTGGTGAGATGCCTTCCTGACCCATTGCAGTCCGTGGGCTGTAAGTAGTCAGTGCTGAGGTCCATGCTGTTTCATTTCTTTGAGGCTTTGTAGTGACTGATATAACTGTCTGGCTGGTTTGGCTATTTCAAACTGCAACCGAGAGTTAACCACATTGCTGTGGAGTTACATGTAAGCCCGACAAACGGAAGAAGTTGGATTTCCTTTCCTGAAGTGCATTAGGGTGCTAGCTAGGACAATCGACAATGGTTGCATTGTTTCATTTGATTCTTAATTGCTGATATTTTATTGAATTCAATTTCCAACATTTGCTGTTGTGGGATTCGGATCCAGTGTCTGGGTCATTACCTGATTCCCTGGATTCATACTCAGAGATAATACAGCTGGATAATCGCCCCCTCAGTATCTCCAATCAACTCCAATGGCAATAGTGATGTTGTTGTTGGTGTGACTTTGCTTCATAAGCCAAATAAATGATTGACAAAAAATGCAATCTTTCTCATTTTGTATTTATGAGAAGGCGAGATGATGGGAAGTGCTCTTGGTGAAAAGGAGCTGGATGTCTTTGATCATGAGGCACTAACAGAATCCCTACAGAGCAGTCGGGTACTGGCAAGTGGGACTAGATTGGATTGGGATATCTGCTCGGCATGGACGGGTCGGTCCGAAGGATCTGTTTCCATGTTGTGCATCTCTATGACTCTATGACTCAGCAAGTAATAGGCACAATAATGAGTAGTATCGTTCATTACAAAATGATTAAAGTATCAGAGTGAAGACACCGTCCTGCAATTGTGGAGTATACTTGAGACAGTATTTTGTTTCATTTATAATCAATGATCTCCTTACTGCAGAGAGACGGTGTAATGGAGTTTCACCAGACAATTCCCTGCGGTGATGGTACCATGAGGAGAGTGTGAAGGAAATAAGTGTTTAATCTGTAACGCTACAAAAAGAATAAAAATGTGATTGCATTAACACTGGAGTGTTATCAATCAACAATCATTATTTACAAAACAAAACACGTATAGCATTAGATATAACATGTTTTTCCATGATATGTGTCTTCACATTTGGACAAATATATAGATAGAAAAGGTTTAGAAGGATATGGAACAAGCGCAGGGAAATGGGGTTAGCATGGATGGACATTTTGATCAGCATAAACAAGTTTGTGCTAATGGCCTGTCTCCATGCTATAGGATTCTATGACTCTATGATAATTTACAGAGCTCTATGGAGCCCCCATGTTGGTTGAGAGAGAGAGCTCCAGGTTCTGAATGAACTCTCACTGTCTGGTTGTACAGTTGGTGTGTGACCCTGCATTGAACGTCATGTTGTTCACAAATCTGTCATCAGCCACACTCTGACAGTATTAAATATTCCCACCAGCTTCTGACCTCCATACAGAACATTAGCCTGTCTTCTCTGTCACAAACCAATCCTTCTTTTTTGCTAAAAGCTGTTCATTGGCTCAAGTAGAATCTGTCCTTGATGTTTTTCAGCGCATCAATAAAACGGGGCCAGGCTATGATCAGTCTGGTTCGGTACAGACATGAAAGGGATTTTCAGAGGCGAAAGTGGTCAAGCTTTCGAAGTGACTTGCATAATGAACGGGGAGTTGTCAGCTCTTTTAGCTGAGCTAGCTGAGTTGATTTGAGCTGAGCAGTTTTCAGTTGAGTCTTGAACTGGGAACTTCAATTGGGAGTTGTGTGGAAACTCTCTCTCTTTTCTGCCATTTAGCTTCAAACTGGAAACATGCATTCCATTATGATGTTATTTCAAGTGAGTTTGATTATTGACTATTGTGTGTATTTGGAACAGCATAATTATGTCTAGCTGGATCAGTTGAATTCTGTAGGGGTTCTTTATTCTGTTCATTGTGTTTCATTGTGTAATTTTGTGAATAACGTTTTTCTGTGATTTAAAATCTAGTAGTCACCCTAGCTAAATTATTCCGGGTAATTTTCATTGGGTAATTACCAAAACAAACTGCAAAGTTATGCTCTGGGCTGCTGGCTTAAGAATGTTTTGAGTAGTCGAGCCTCATCCATAACAGACTGGAGGCTCATTGCTGGATTTTCAACAGCGAGTGGGAGGTGCTAGTGTCTTTAGTTCGGGTATTCGTTTGACTGGGTTGAGAAAGTTTCGAATAGTAATGGCTATTTCACTCGCCAAACGTTTCCTAGGTGTGCATACAGTGACTTCGGAAATTTTAACGAAAAGTGAATAAGACCAATTTGCAAGAATAAGCAGAGAAGCTGGAATTGGAATTGACTGCTTCTGTAAGGAAAGGAGAGGTAATTACAGCAGTAGCTCGTCAATTAATCTTGCTGGAGAAACCATCAGAATCTATAGAGCTGGAAAGAATTCAGTTGCAAATGAAACATCTTGAGTTAGTGGCGAGACGTAAGGAAAGGGCAGCATAAATGAAGCATTTCACTTTCAATAAAATGCAGAAGAAGGGGGAAAGAGAGAGCAGCAGAACAGAGAGTAAAAAGAAAGAATGGCAAAAGAGAAAGCAGCAGGGGAGAGAGAAAGAGAGAGCTTTTGAATAGCAAAAACTGACACTTAAAAAGAGAAGTAAGTGTTAAACACTGGAGATAACGACTGAGGTTGGGCTTAGTAAGGAAGACAGTGCGGATGAGTAACCCCTGGTAGTCAGAAGCCTAGTGAGAATTTGTTTGCTTATGTTCAAGCATTGCCTCAACTTGATGAGAAGAATGGGATGACGTTTTCGTTTCATTTGAAAAGTTGGCTCAACAACTGCAGTGGCCAGAGGCAATGTGGGTTTTGTTGATCCAAACGAAACTTGTAGGTAGGACTGGTGAGGTATTCACATCCCTATCAGAGGAGTATCTGGGGAGTCTGAAGAGGTTAAAAAAAATCATTAAGTCAACATAGGCAACCTTTCAGGAATCTAATGAGGATCCTGGTCAAACCTACACTGAGATTCTAAGGATCAAACAGACTAATTTCGATAGTTGGATAAGAGCTTTAAAATTCAGGCAAATCTATATTGCCCCTAGAGAGGTTAGTATTTGGAGGAATTCAAAAATTCACGCCCTGAAGTAGTGCAAACTCAGGTGGAAGAGCAGAAAGTGCAAACAGCAATGTTAGCTGCTGAAATGGCTGATGATTATGAACTGATCCAAAAATTTGATTTGCTTTCCAGAACCAGTTCTGGTCTCTGAGGGCCAGAAATTGGAGAAAGCGATATCCTCACGTGCAAAGGGAAATGTGGATCACAGTGTAAAGTGTAAGGATAATTTACCACGGTAATAAAGAAAACCTTGAGGGGGACAAAGAAGTTTAAATACTATGTTGTTTTCATTGTAAGAAAGTGGGCCACACAAATTCAGTGTTGGTGATCTGGGAGAAATCCAGCTGTAGGATAACAAGTTAAGCCTGGAAGTTTCGTTGAACTAGTAATAAAAAGCATAGGGGGAGTTATGCAACTGCCTCAGAGTGTACAAGATGATCAGTGGACATGCTAAATCGGCGTTAAATATCTACATGGAAGGGTAAAGTTTATTCACATAGGCCAGGAGTAATTGGTAAGGAGGATCCAATATTAATTGACACAGGATATTTTCAGTCTGTAATGCTGAGGGGTGAGGCTTTATGAACTCTTGAGAGACTATTGCCAGAAAATGTGCTGTGAACAGGAATTCATAGTGAGGCAAAAAGTGCTCAGTTATGTAAATTGAGGCGATGGAGTCCAGAGAAGAGCGGAGAATGTGTGGTAGGTGTACTGGACCCCTAACTCTCAGCTCCAGGAATAAAAATTGTCCTTGCAAATAATATAGCTGATTCACTGGTAGGCGTGCTGCCTATTCTAGTTGAAAAGTCAGTGGAGATGCAGGCAACTGAAGACCTGGAGAATGTTTATCCAGGAATTTTCCCTGATTACATCATCAGTACATCACAATGCACTGGTTGAAGCAGGATAAAGGCACAGATAAGGAAGCTCACACAGAGTTATCCGAAAGTTTCTTTTTGACCAGATAAGTGGAACAGAAGGAGCAAGTATGAAAACATGAAAGTATTTTAGCTCTGCTAAGGTGATTGAATTAAGCAGAAAGATGAGGAGTTACAAAAGTTATATCAAAAAACATTTAGCAAGAAAGAGAATGAATGCATTCCTGTGTGTTATTACTTAACAAATGATGTCATAATGTGGATATGGAGATCAGCGCACATTGAAGCAGATCAGGCGTGAACAGAAATTCTTCAAATTGTTTTTCCTGTTGGGAAGAGAAAGGAGGCGCTGGGAGTGGCACATGAGCTACCACTTGGAGATCATTTCGGGGTTAGGACATTTCAGGCTGGAATACAAAGATACTTTCACTGGCCTGTACTACACAGAGATGTAGTTGAATTTTGCCAGATGTCTCAAACAGGTCACACGACAGTAAGAAACCTGCAACTTTAATACTTATTCCAACATTTGAGGAACCTTTTGCAAGAGTCTTGATAGATTGTGTAGGCCCCTACCTCAAACAAAAAGTGCAAATAAGTATTTATTAACAATAATGAATGTGTTGACTACATTTCCAGGGGCAGACCCATTATGCAGCATCACAGCTAAAAGAGTTGTAGAAAAATGCTTATTTTTTACAAGGTACGGACTACCAATAGAGATCCAGACAGATCAAACCTCATATCCGAACTATTCAAGGAGATGATGGATAACTTGGGAATAAAGCAATTCGAATTTACTGCGTACTACTTGGAATCACAGGGAGCATGAGAGAGATGGCATCAAACACTGAAGGCCATATTGAGGTTTATGGTCAGGATTATCCAGATGATTGCGATAAGGAAATTCCTTTTGAACTATTTGTTATCACAGATGCACAGAATGAATCGACCAAATTCAGTCTATTTAAATTAATTTGTGGGCATAAAGTAAAAGGACCATTAACATTGGTTAAGGAGAAATTAATAAGTCAGAATTCAGAGACCACTCATTTAGACAATGTATCAAATTTTAGGGAACGATTAAATACAGCTGGAGTGTTGGGTAGACAGCATTCAAAAGTACTGCAGCATACAATGAAACAGGAAGTGGATCAGAAATCATAAATTCGCAATTTTGCAATTGGGAGTAAAGTATTGGTGTTACTTTCAGTAACAGTTGAACCTTGAAAAGCAAGTTTTGGCGTACCTTATCAAATTGGGAAGAAATTGAATGAGGTGAGCTATTTGATACGGACTCCAGACAGGATAAGATCTCACGGAGTGTGTCATGTGAATATTCTCAAAAGGTATTTTGATAGGCAAGGAAAGCAAGAGGAGAAGGTGTTAATGATTACAGCACAGAAGGAAGAACCAAGTTCAGAGGATTCTGAATTGGACATTCCTCAAATCAAATTGGAGAATGAGGAAGTTGTCAAAAATTGGGATAAATTATTGAGTTACCTTACACAAGAAAAGAAAAATGACCTGAAAGAGTTTTTACTATCTTGTGGAGAGATATGCGGCAATAAACTGGGAAATACGAACATAATTGTGCATGATGTAGACACAGGAGATGCTGTTCTGATTAAGCAACATCCTTATGGGCATTAGTCTCCAAAAGTGGCACAGGTTCAGAAGGAGATTGAGCGTACACTCCAATATGTCATAATCGAAGTGAGTTACAGTGACTGGATTTCACATTATAGTCATGGTACCAAAGCCAGACAGTAGCACAGTAGCCAATGGTCATGTGTGGACTATCACAAAGTCAATGCCGTTACAAAGACTGATGCAGATCCAATTCCATGTTTGGAGAACTATGTCGAAAAAGTGAGAGAAGCTCACTTAGAAGCATTTCTAAGTTGGATTTTCTCAGAGGCTACTGGCACGGACCTCTGTCAGAGAAAGCAAAGGCAATTTCGGCTTTCATAACGCCAAATGGACTATATCAGTTCAAATTGTGGAATTTTGCATGAAAAACGATCCAGCCGCATTTCAGAGACTGATAATAAGGTCATGGCCTGATTACCCAACTATGTGGTCTACGTTGATGACCAAGTGGTTTTTAGTCACTCATGGAAGGAATATTTACAGCATTTATTGGACTTGTGCGATCAACTTCAGAAGGCAGGCTTGGTGGTAAACCTAGCTAAAAGTGAATTTGAGAAAGCCCAAGTCACGTCCCTGGGTCACATTATTGGACATGGACAAATGGCCCCATGAGATATGAAAACGAAAGTAGTTGGGGAATGTTTCACACCGTCGACAAAAAGAAATATGCAGTTCATGGGATTGACTGGATTTTACCGAAAGTTTGTGCCAAACTTTAAGCAGTGCGGCGGCTCCACTCACCAAATTGTCAAGAGCAAGAACTCTCAGTGGACAGAGGACTGTCAAAAGGCGTTTTACAGCCTAAAGACTGTGTTAACACTGCTCCCAGAATGAGCTACAATAGATTACACGAAGCCTTTCAAGGTGGCTATCGTTGGTCGTGATGTGGGTATTAGTCCGGTGTTCCTGCGATCCTCAGGGTAGCTTCTTCGGCATAAACATCTTCAGCTGCGTCATCAATGTCTTTCCCTCTGTGAAGTCGAATGTTCATCAACAGAAATGTTCAACGGTAGAGAAAAAGACTTTAAAGTTAGTGTTGGCATTACATCATAACTGTGTTTATATTACCAGGAATGCATCTGAGACAATCGTATACACTGATCACAACACATTTGTTTAGATGGAGCTTCTTGTTGCAGCCATTCAATCTTACAATTGTGCATGTGGAAGGTCGCGAAAACGTGAAAGTTGATGGGTTATTGAGACTCGAATGAAATACAGAGGTGACAGAGGTGTTCGGTGGTGGGTGTACCGCGGCCTGAATTTGAAAGGGTTTGTGCATGTTTGAATGTTTAGAGTTAGTATAGTGTATCTGTCTGTTTTGAGACCATTAACTGGGTTTGAAGGGTTAAAAATGCAGCCAACTTTTAGCATTGATGGTTCTTTGTTTTAGTGGGGGGAGACATGTCACAAAGCAAGTCCCTTATTTGTCAAAAAGCTGTTCCTTGGCTCAAGGAGACTCTATCCTTGGTTTCTTTCGCAGGGACAATAAAACGGGGCCAAGCTCCTATCAGTCTGGTTTGATACAGAGATGAAAAGGGTTTTTAGAGGCCTTTTGTTTATATGGAAACAGATGAGACTTCAGGCCGAAGTGGTCATGCTTTATAAGTGACCAGTATAATGAACGGAGAGTGGTGAGCTCTTTTCGCTGAACTAGATGAGCTGAATTGAGTTGAGCAGTTTTCAGTTGAGTTTTGAACTGGGAAGTTCATCTGGGAGTTGTGTGGAAACTCTCTCTCTTTTCTGCCCTTCAATTTCAACCTGGAAGTATATGTTCCGTTGGTACTGGTCTTTATTGGGAGTTTAATTATTGGGACAGTTGTGTATGCTCGGAGCAGCATAATTAAGTCTAGTTGAATAGGTTGAATTCTGTCGTAATTCTTTATTCAGTTCTTTGTGTTTCATTGTGTAATTTTATGAATAAAGTTTTTGTCTGTTTTAAAATGTAGTAGTCATCCTAGCTAAATTACTCCTATTTCAATTCTCTTTCCCAGTCCCTTTCCAATATGACTATCCTTGGTGTCCTAAATTGCCACAATGAACCAAACCATGATTTGGAAGAACAAGATCTCATCTGTCTCCTGTGTAGCCTACACCCCGGGGACTCAACATTGAATTCTCCAATTGCAAATAACCTCCCTTCCAATTTCCCTACTCCCTCCCCAGACCCTCGCCTCCCTTCCATTCCTCTGAGCAAGCTTTTGTCCAGCTACCTACCAACTGGACTCAGCCATCCCATCACCAACCCGCTGATACCCTTGATCTGTGTTCACTTATCCCCCACCTCGCCACTCTGCCTCCTCCTCCCTCACCCGCCACTTTATCTATAGACTCCCTTACTCCCATCTACAGTCCTGACGAATGATTATATCCAAGACGTTCACTTCTCAACGTCTTGATGCTGCCTTGATAATTTTGTTCTTCCAGCTTCCTGCCTGTGTATTTTGGATTCCAACATTTACTGTTTTTTTTTAAATTGTCTTCTTGTGTAACAGGCAGGAGTGAGTGAACGCATTGCGCCTCTTGTTATCCAACAGATCAGATGGCCGGAATGGCTTTCTTATATTACTGTGAAACCAGCTAGAGTTGCTGAAGGAGTTCCTCTTTCTTTTAACCGTGGAAATGTTTAGTGACCAGCAGTGCTTTTGATCAATGTTACCTTTACATTAGCAGCACAAGCTTGAATGTTGTCCAGATTTGATACCTGAGTACGTTAGGAGGTGACTCATTGTTCTGAACATTGGAAAATCTTCACAGAACATCCGCACCTCTGATCGTATGACAGAGGGAAAGACATTGATGAAGCAGCTGAAGATGTTTGTGCCGAAGAAGCTACCCTGAGGATCGCCCACAGAGATATCTAGGGATTGGGAGGATTGATGTCCACCAGCCCCATTGTGTTCTGAATGATTCAACCAGTGGGGAGTTTACAACTGATTCCCATCAAGTTCAATTTTGTTCAGTCTCCTTGACATCTCGCTCAATCAACTACTGCCATGATATCAGGGCCAGTCACTTTACGCTGTGTTCATATGTTCTATCCATTTCAATAGGCCAAGGTATATGTGTGGGGAGTGTTTCCTTCTCTCAGAGGGTAGTGACGATTGGGACCAGACAGTTGGGGAGGCCAAATCACTGAAATGTTTGGGGGGTGCGAGTGGGTGTCAATGGATTTTGACCCGTCAGAGAGTTGAGGGCCATAAAGAATTGGGCATAAAAGAGGAATTGCGGCCGAGTGCAGATCGGCCCTGACCTACTGAACGGAAGTGCAGGTCTGATGGGCTATGTAGCCTGGTTTTATTCCACTGTACTCCATAATCCAGTCACTTTGTGGCCGCTTCAATTTCCTGTGTTACCGATTTCAAGTAGCTGAATAGACTGATCCTGTTGCTGTGTAACTGATACTGGTGCTGCATGATCTGGTTACAGTTTTATAGGCCCGAGGGGTTTATTGGCCTTCTCCTGTAATTGTACATCAAGCTCCAGGGGTTGAAAGGCCTCATTCTGTTCTGCTGTAACTGAAATCCATATTGACTAAATCTTGGAGAAAGCGAACTCTGCAGATGCTGGAGATTAGTGTCGAAAAGTGTGGCACTGGAAAAACATGGCAGGTCAGGCAACATCAGAGGAACAGGAGAATCGATGTTTTGGACATTCCTGTTGAAGGGCTTCTGTCCGAAACATAGATTCCCCTGCCCCGCGAATGCTGCCTGACCTGCTGTGCTTTTCCAACATCACATGTTTCGAAGTCTACTGCCCTACCCAAGTCAATCTTCCTGGTCACATCATCCAATTACATTAAGAAAAGTGTCAAGCATAAACTTCCTCGCACAAAGCCACACTTACTATTCCTAATCAAAGCCTGTCTTTCTAAATGCATGTACATCTTCCCCCTCAGAACCTTCTCAAGTAACTTACCTACCACGGATGTTAAACCTACTGGTCTGTAGTTCCATGGCTTTTTTTGTGCAGTTCTCCTTGAATAAGTGCATGGCATTTGCTACCCTCCAGTCTTCCGGAACGTCCACTGTGGTCAGTGATGATCAACATTATAGTCCAGGGTCGCCGAAAATTCTTCTGGAGCCACTTGAGGTGCTATTGGATATATCGGGTAAGGACCATGAGATTTATCCATTTTCAAACATTCTAGTATGTCCAAATCTCCTCTACTATGACATGGATTGTCCCTAAGATATCACGACTAACTTCCTCAAGTTCTGAAGTAATCATGTCTTTCTCCACGGTAAACATAGAGAAGAAATATTCGTTGAGGATTTCATCCATCTCTTACTGTTCTGTGTTTCCAGTTTAACCCAGCTTGTGGATTGTCATCAATTGTTGAATGTGTGAGGGAGTGATGTCTGTGAGATCAGGAAGCTTTGGATGGGTGTAAGGCCAAAACCTCCAGTTTGGTGTGCATTGTTACAATCACCTGAAAGCCAGTATAATATGTGTGGTTACTTAAACCAGACAGAATCCGCCAAGTTCAGTTAGTAATGCGATTTTGGGCGGCACGGTGGCAACAGTGGTTAGCACTGCTGCCTCACAGCGTCAGAGACCCGGGTTCAATTCCCGCTTCAGGCGACTGACTGTGTGGAGTTTGCACGATCTCCCCGTGTCTGCGTGGGTTTCCTCCGGGTGCTCCGGTTTCCTCCCACAATCCAAAGATGTGCGGCCAGGTGAATTGGCCATGCTAAATTGCCCGTAGTGTTAGATAAGGGATAAATGTAGGGGTATGGGTGGGTTGCGCTTCGGCGGGTCAGTGTGGACTTGTTGGGCCGAAGGGCCTGTTTCCACACTCTAAGTAAACTAATCTAATTTTGGATTGCCGTTTGCTCAATCTACTTCACATCCATTCTACTGTGTGATCCATGTAGTAATCTCTGACCATTCACAGAGATGTACAATGTTATTTTGATACTGGAGAATGTGAAGGTGATATTTATTGGATATGGATTTAGAGGTTTCTTTGTGAGGCACAAGGCACTGCAATAGATTGTCAACTTGTTAACGTCTTCACCCGGGGTGCAGGTGTATGGAATCTTGGAGGCAGGCCAGATTTCATCACCATAGGTAATTCGAATGGTGTGATTCTGGCTCTCCATGTCAACACATCTGCTCTCTGGGCCAGGCTCTGGCTGAAGATGAATTTTAAAACTTGATTGCTGGTCAGCCATTAGTATTTAACCTGGACAACGTTTCTACCTACACTGTGACCAATGATAGTCTGTTGGCGGGTTCTCCCCTTGCCCAAGGTGGATTCCAAATTATTTGTTTTGAAGTAATGTTTGACTGACTGCCCCGAACCAGGTTGGAAACTCAATGTACAGATTTTGGAAAAGGCAACTGAGTCTCTGTGTATCTCAGGCAGCTGTGAGGTCCAATAACAGTGCAAATGATTTCAGATCTATTGGAAGCAATTTTCAGCGTAGCTCATTGCAAGGTGGTGAGTTTACTGAGCCGAACAAGAGTCGGATGTTTGCTATATTTCATGAATTGGGCAAAAATAAGATGTGAATGATAATCATTCAACTGAACTATAATCACTTCAATCAATTCTGTTGATTCTATATTTATGGAACTAAAATATAAACTCCTGTCAAGATTTTCTAAGACAGAAATAAAGTATGTACATTTTATTTTATCGAAGAAAGAACATAACTCTTGTGGTGATCAAAATTCAATGTCAGGATTCAAAGCAATGTTTTGCCACCAATATTTTTAAAGTGGTTGGATTCTGAATGATTAGATGTTCAGAGTGAGCAAACGGCTGAACATACAAATAGAATTAGCGTTCTTATACATTTATATATAAACAATCAGTTTAATTTCTCATTGAAATGAACAATCTTCAGCTATTTGCCAGCAATTTAAAAATTGCAATAATTCACCATGGACTGTGAACATTAAACTAAATAAATTATTTGTGTTATCAAATTTTAGTGAGTAATAATTTGAAAACTTCCAATTTTTAGAATGAATGATGTTTAATATGAAACATGGAGAGTGCAAAAAAAAAGCAACGAACATAATATTGTGTCAGTGAAAAGTCACAGCTTTCCAAAGAGTTTTATGACAAAGCAATGATATATTTGTTTTAGTAATGGGAATACAACATGTAAAATATTCATGTTCTGAGTAATAATTAGACTTCATAATGAAGCTGACCTTGCAATACTTGCATTTTAAATGCTTATGCTGCACCAATTAATCAGATATTTGCAAGCATTTTCACAGTGAAATAATTGGATACTGACTTTTATTCACAGCTGACACATGGTAGAGTACAAAACTTTAAAGTACAGGAGGAAGCCATTGGCCAATATGTATGCATCAGTTCCAAAAATATCTCCCAAGCACCTCCCATTTGCCAGCCCTCCCTCTGTTGCCCGTTAAATTCATAATTTCCAAATATATATCCAGTTCTCTTTTGAATCTTCATCCACAACGTTCCCAGCCGGTCAATTCCAATTCGTAACAACTACCTAAATAAAGACGTTTTTCCTTATTTCACTTCTAGCTCTTTTACTGACAACCTTGAAATTAGAATTCATTGATGCTATAATGCCTACTAATAGAGTATTCTTTTTCTACTCTGCAACTTTTTTCATACTTCTGAGCACCGCAATAAATTCACATCTTTGTCAGTTCTGCTCCAGGAACAATAAGCCTTGCAAGAACTTTAACAGGCACTACAACAGAAAAACAAGCAGAAAACTAGTCTCCACGATATATGAACATCAACTAGCTACAAAAGACATGATCCCAATACGAATGTCTTACTTACTGATGAGGAAGTACGCCACTTTGACTAGGTCTGCATATCCATCCTAGGACAGGCCAAACAGAGACAAGCACAAGAATTCCTGGAAACATGGCATTCCAACCGGAACTCCATCAACAAACACGTCAATTTTGACTCCATCTACCATCCTCTGAGAAAAAGGGCAGGAGATGACATCATCGACGCCGGAAATTACATTACCAACTCAAGGAAACCGAAACATTTAAATTGAAAGTGGGAGATAACACCAGCACTTCACTGAAGGCTCACTTACTGAGTACAGTCAATGGAACAAACTAGGAACTGCCATTAGCTATTGCTTCAGAATATATCTGTGTGTTCGTGACTGCCACCAAATAGAATCATTGAATGAAAGTGAGAGCCTGCATCACCAAGTGCATATCCAAAGGCTTTTTTAAAGTTTGTGAGATTACCTGATCAATCACCCGCCTAGGAAATGCATTCCAGGCACATGCTATTAGGGGCAGAAATGCGGCTCAGTAGTTAGCACGCCTACCTTAGAGAGCTGGGGACCCAGGTTTGATTCCAGCTTTGGGTGATTGCCTGTATGGATTTTGCACATTCCCCCCATATCCGCGTGGGTTTCCTGTAGGTACTCCGATTTCCTCCCACAATCCAAAGCTGTGCAGGATAAGTGAATTGGCCATGCTAAATTGCCCAAAGTGTTCAGAGACATGTAGGTTAGGTACATTAGTCAGGGGTAAATATAGGAGGAATGTGTTTGGGTGGGTTACTCTTTGGAGGGTCAGTGTGGACGTTTTGGGCCGAAGGGCCTGTTTTCACACATAGGAACATTATATTCTATGTCTGTGCCACCCTCTCAGTTCAATACAGACTCCAGAAATCCCCTCTCAATCCCCTGTCTTTCACTTTAAGTATGTTTCCTTTTGTTTTTGACCGTTAGAATAAGGGAAACAGCTGCTGTCTGTTCATCCTTTCCATACCCTTTATTCTCCTGTACACCTGTACCAGGTTCCCTCCTCAACCTTTCCTGCTGCAATGAAAAAAGGAGCAAGTTTAGCCCTCGCTCTTCAAAGTTTGAGGTCTCACTTGTCTTGTTATTTCAGATGTGCATCCTCTCACATTTATCAGTTTTAAACTTCATCGGCCATTAATCTGGATATAGAAATCATCTGTTTATATCGTCCTATAGCCTAACCCTGTCCTCCTGACTGTGAAGCACCCAGCTAAATTTTTGTGTCATCCCCAACATTAGTTATCATTCCACTTCCATCCATCTTCCACATTCTCACCATCATCATTTATGAATATCTCAAACAAACCTTGATTTCCTTCCAGTTCTCCACATGTTATTTACAAAGGAATGATTAAGAATTCCAGTCTCTTGTTGTTCTTATTTTGGGGAATTTACAGATTGATGTAGTTAACACCTATTATGAGGGTGCTGCAAATACCATTTTCGACACAAAGTTAAATTCACGTTTTACACTCTGTCCCTCAGCATGTCTTATTCATAAAGCGTGTACCTAATTTAGGGAGAACTTCGGTTTGGTACCTTGCACTGGAACATAAGCCTGTTGCGTGGCACTGTCCTTTTATAACAATAGTGAAAACTGAAGAAATGTTTCATCTGCAGGATGGACACTGATTCATTGCTTGAATCAGCTAATGTGATGATGATAAATATTCAATTAAATTCCATGTTTTGGACAAACTGCAGGAGATCAAATCATATTCTCATGTCTACCTTGGATTTGAAGCAAATACATACTGCTTTTAAAAAAATAAAAAATGTTGAGACACAACACTGGGGGGGGGGGGGGGGGTGGGGAACACGTCACCTGCATTTGATGAAGATACAAAACTACAGAGTGAATGTACAATCTGATAAAGAATCAAGTGATAGAAAAAGAAGTGCATCAAATTTTAATTTTCAATGGAATCAGATCTCAATTTTTCTGAACATTGGTGGTTTTCACCCAACCTCACTTTTCCAAAGACAAGCTTTTCCAAGTCACTAAAACTTCATCAGCCATTCTTCCTACTCTTTTTATACACTCCTACTTCCCTTGCACGACCCCTTCTGCTGCCAAATACTCTTCCACTCATGATATCTCTTCACACCCTTCCTCTTCCACTCCTACTGTAAGTTACACCAATTCCCTAGTTACTCCCACTTCCACTGGCCATCTCTTACCCATTCTGGCTTTCCAACTGGGGTGAAGGGAGCTCCTGGCTTCTGCGCTGCTATTGGTCATCAGGGAATGATGAGATTGAGATGATCAATGCCCAATGTCTAATAGTGTATGTCTGTCATTGTCCAATGCACCATAAATAGGGTGGGCTTTTCCCCCATACAGAGTGGAACTTTTTTTTTCTGTCTCTCTGTCACAGCGCTTAACCAAGCAGACTCATCCCAAATAGGAAACATCTCTCCTCAGAATCAAAAGTCCATGCATCTGTTTGTCCTTAAACGTTGCGAGGACAGTGACCACATTGTTCAATAAGCCGTGTTCTATCCTTTTTCTCTTTAGTATTTTAACTTATTTTCCAATGTCAGTTGAGGTGAGATCAGACTAACTTCCCTTGCCATCAAAGTAGCATTTGATTCATGTAGCATCATTCACCAGCAGCAAACTGTGGTTAATGGGAATCAGAGGAAATTCTGTGCTGGTAATTTCCTCAATGAACAATGACACCTTACCCAGAGCTATTGGGAATGAAAAATGAACTCTGCCCTTGCGAGTGCCTTACAAAACCATGGATGGATTTGTCTTATTAATAACATCAAGATACATCAGTTTTCACAGTTTGGTCTAAAGTCTCTGAAAAGAAAAACCTTGCTGGTTGAGTGTCACCCCAATGAAATCAGAGCATTACAATACGGTAACGATTCAGATTATCTTCAATCATTTACTTCTTGAGGACTGATCGTGCGGTGTCGTTGCCACTGAGATCAACATTTTCTCTGTCTAAAAGCATCACATAGCATTGGCTCAAGGCTGCACCATCCCCCACTTCTACTTCATTCTCCAGCTCATTTGCCGTGCTCACCAGATATACGGGGCCCACAAGATGTAATAACTTAGAGATGCCTATGAGCCTCTGGAATGTGCCACACCACCCATGCCCTGTGCTCTGACTCCATCCCCTCCCCCAAGCCCACATCCTGTCGTGTATTCACCATCCCTCCTAAACTTCCACGCTCTAATGCTGAATGTTCTGTACTCAGCAAATGTTTCAGCTTTATCCCTCTGTGCCCCCACTTTAATAAATTTCAGGCACGACATAATGTTGAACTCCTCTTCCACCATCTTCTCCTCGGTGTCCATTTCATTGGACAAGAGTCCACTAGCCATCCCACAGACCCTTCACCCCAGCTCCCACACTCTCCCTCCACCTGGATCCATTCCTCTGGCATTTATTTGAACTCAATATGTTCATTGAGAACTTTCCATGTGAGTTTAGTTGTCTTAAATTCTCTGTATTCCCCCTCTCCCTATCCAACCTATCACCCTCTGTACAGACCGTACGCTGTATGCTTCAATCAACCCTGACTATGTTATTCAGCCTGTGCCGATAAGGGAGGTGCTGCTGTCTGGTGGACTCACCTCTACATTTCAGAGGCTGAGTGCCAGCTCTCAGATACCTCCACATGTCACCTGCTGGTCCATAAATCTACCATGGCACATCAGGCTATTTTATTTACTAAATCTGACCACGTTTCATCTGGAGATTCCAACTCACTGGCCCACACCTCCCCCACCCCCGCACTCACCCCCACCTAACGGTCCAGAAGCTGATGGCCCTCTGATAGCAGAGTTCGCTTTTATCTCCTCCTGAAAATCCAGAAACAGAACTGACCATGCAGGCCCATTGCTTCAGCCTGCTCCTCCCATACAAAGGGGGTGCATGGATACATACGTGTACCCAAGTTATACCTGTTTCTTCATGTGGTACGTAGGTCATTCCATTTCCAGTTCTATTCCAGCCCCCATCCATAACTCTTTCTCCAATATGTAGATATTATCATCGCTGCTGCTCCTCTTTCTTGTCCAGAATTGGAAAAGTTCGTTGTTTTCAATTTGCAACCCTCCCTCACATTCACCTGTCTACCTCTGATTCCTCCCTTCCTTTACTCGATATCTCTGCTTCTATTTTTGAGGATAGACCGGTCACTGATATCCAGTAATAACCGACCAACTCCCACAGCTACCTGGAGTATGCATCCTCATACCCTGTTTCCTGCAAAGGCTCTATTCCATTCTCTCAGTTCCTCCGTCTCCACCACATTGCTTCTGATGATGTCAACTTCAAAAATGTGGCCTCTGATATGTCCACCTTCTTTCTCAACCGAGAACTCCCCAGCACTGCTATTGACAGGGACCTCAACCAGTTACGACCCACCTCCTGCACTTCTACCCTCAGCATCTTTCTTCCCTGCTGCAACAGCGTTAGAGTTTCCCTTATCCTTACCTACCAGCCCACCAGCACTCACATGCAGAAGATAATCAGTCTGCATTCCCCCACCTCCAGCGAGATGCCAACACCAGGCACATATTTACCTCCTCTCCCCTTTCCGCCTTCTGAAGTGACCATTCCCTCCAGGACACCCTGGTCCACTCGTTATTCACTACCCACACCTGCCCCCCCAACACACACACACCACCTCCCCCAGCCCCCACCACAGGTACACTTCACTTTCCCCTGCCGAAGCTGTTACACTTTCCCATTTACCTCCTCCCTCGTCATTATCTAAGGTCCAAACATACTTTCCAGGTGAAGCAGCATCCTACTAACATTTCCCACAATCCTGTCTACTACATTCGCTGCTCACATTGTGATCTGCTCTACACTGGGGAAACTAAAGGCAGAATGGGTGACCACTTCACTGAATATGCACGCTGTACCTCAGCAAAAGACCCTGAGTTTCCAGTTGCCTGCCAGTTTAATACCCCATCCTCTTCCCTGGCCAGTATCTCTGCGTCAGGCTTGCTGCAGTGTTCCAGGACATTTCAACGCAAGCTGGAAGAACAACATCTCATTTTCCGCGGGTGGACCCTGCAGCCATTCAGACTCAAAATAATGGTCAATAATTTTAGGGACTGAACTCCTCAATGCCCCCTACCCAGACACCAGGCCTAGTTCTCACGTGGCCTTCCATTACTCACTCCCTATTGTTAGCTACTAACAGTTTTCATGAACAGTTATTCAGCTTCTGCTGTATATTAATCAACATTTGCAGGGCTACCATCCGTTCTGAGGAAGGGCCACTGAATTAGAAACATTAATTCTGATTTCTCTGCACAGATGCTGCAGACCTTTTGCAGGAACTTCGGTTTTTGTTTCAACAATGTCTCACAATGTTTTTGTATCACAATGCAATGCGTCATGGATATTTGGAGCTCTGTCAAACATAGGAACTTTGTAATTTCTCATGTAATGTCCATAAACTAATATTCGAGATTCAACTGAGAAAGCAACTTTACTTATGTCGTTCAGATCAGTCAATTTGTCACAGTTCAGAAAGAAAAAGAAATCGATAGAGGGAAACTCAGCAGGTATGGCACCCTCTGAGCAGGGATACGCAGAATTAACATTTGATTTCAATATGACTTTTTCAGAACAGTGTCACATCATATTCGATATGTTAACTCTGTTTCTCTCTGCAGATACTTCCTCATCTGTTGCGCTTCTACCACCATTTTCAGTTTGTATTTCATGCTTCCGTATCACTATATTTCATGTTTCTTGACAGGGTTACATGCTGAATTTGGTTATATATGGACAATGTAGTCCTTTCCTGTTCCTATTATAGTTGGTGTGTCTGTGACATCTGTGCTACGGCCGAAATCTGTTTCTTCTTTAAGATTCAAAGGAAAAAAGAATATTTTTTCTGATTATCCTGTAAATCTCAGGAACTCCACTTTGTTTAAAAAGACGTTTTAGAGGCAGCTGAAATTTCATGAGATAATAGGAATAGATTATTTATGGTGGAGCACTCTGTGACCATGTTGAACAAACTTGTCTACCCTGTCTCCAAAGGTTTTGATTACATATCACAGAATTACTTACAGCAAAAGTGGGGGGAACTCAACCCATTGTCTCTTCCAGCTTGGAATGACTATCTCTACTGTTAGTCTCCTGTATTGGCCCCATTGTCCTTCACATTTTGTTACGAGTGTCTGCTTTTTATTGTAAGTATCCTGCCAGATATGAACAATATGATAAATCTCAAACAAAAAGAAAATCAGAACTTAGAGGGCAAGCTCAGCAGGTCTGGCAGTATCTGTGAAGAGAAATCAAAGTGAATGTTTCAGGCTCGGTGACCCTACCCGTTCTGTATTCCCAATGATTAAATGGCGTGTATATAAAATATAGTTCACTTTATCACATTTAATATTATCCTTTTAGTTCACATTGTCATTCAGCATTGCATCACCCAAATGTTGGCTGTTTCCCTGTTGTGCATTAGATTTAATTCTGTCTGTCAGAAAGAGGGATGTTAACTGGGGAATATCATTGTACTCCCCATGCAGTCTCCACAGGCACTACTCCCATTCCGCCCTATCTCCCAGCCAATATCATGTTCACTCGAACCTGACTCATT
This sequence comes from Hemiscyllium ocellatum, assembly GCF_020745735.1. Lineage (NCBI taxonomy): Eukaryota > Metazoa > Chordata > Chondrichthyes > Orectolobiformes > Hemiscylliidae > Hemiscyllium > Hemiscyllium ocellatum. The sequence goes on from NC_083419.1 coordinate 75,389,088, forward strand.
AATTCATAAGTCTAAATGAATACGTTCATTGTAATTATCCCTTTTAGTTTTGTACAGATGCCAAAATGCGAAAAAAAAGGTTTACAGCAAATAAAACTGCATTTAGAAGTCTGTCAATTTATATAAATAAATTACTTAAGCATATTCCCTATGGAAGTTCCAAAGTTGCCTCATTAGAGCAGTGAGGGGAACACACAGAGAAGTCCACACTTCCTCTCTATGTTCAGGGAGACTGTGCCCAGTGACAGTCTGTTCGCTGGCGTTTGTTCCCCCGGAGGGGAGATCAGCACTGTAACAACATCCTGATCGTGATTGTTTTGGGGGTGGAGGGGAGGAGTGGAAGGATTTTTGGAAAGATGGTTACAGCATAGTAATCGGACAACAGAGCAGAATCATGTAGCCTACAAAAAGAAAATATTTTTATTCTCTCTCACAACTGACATCATCCAGCGATTGTGATGGGAGATGTGACCAATAGCCAGCAATGTCAACATGTAGTCCAGTCCAGTTATATTGTGAACTGAATGTGCTGTATTGAAAGCAGGGACTGTTTGCTCTGACTGTGATTGATGTCAATCTCCATGCAATGCAACTGTGTCACTGGAGGGTTTCTCTCTCCTATTAGTAAAAGGCTTCATTCAGTGCTCTACCACTGTAGTAACAGATGCATCAGCTCCAACAGTAACAGAGATCAACAGCTGCATAGATCTGAATCTGAGAATAGCGGACTGGAACATTGCAACAATGGAGAGGAGGTTTTCCAAGAGTCTTTTCAACATTTCCCCCTCTTGGGGATTTCTACCATATCGGATATCAGCAGTGCTGATAATTATTCTGGATGGGATGGAGGGTGTGCTACTGACCTATTCTCGCTATTGTTGGTGTTCTCTACCTCTGTCTATTCATTAATCCCAGAAACAAGTTTGAACTTCATTGCAAATCCTGTTATCTATATTTGTCAGAGAAAGAAACTATTGTCTTCAGTTTCAATTGCAGTCTCCATTCATTACCCATGAATGGCAGACCACTCCCTCACAAACATCTGCGAACAAAACTGGGCACAACCTCGAGATCCCTTTTTGCCCTGAACTGACTTATGTCCCGTGTTCTCTCTGTCACCAAACCTGTCCACTCCCAGCTCCTCATATCCACAATCTTCATCTCTGTGTCAGTATTGTTGCTGAGCAAACCATTGGCTGCACGTTGGTAAAATTCAGACTAAAGATTTCAAGCTCTCTTCTGACCACTTTTCCAATTACAAATATCTCAATCACAAACTTGCTCTTGTCGCGTTACTTCATGTTTAGGACAATGCATGAACGTAGGAATGTCACTGGACGTAATTCAGAAGCAAAACTTATTAAACGAAAGATAATGTTTCAAATGATTTGTTTCAAGTCCACTACAGCTGATGACAGAACTGAAATGAAAATGATAAGAATTGGAATAAAACTGAATTTCACGAAAACCAAATATAAAAGCAACATTTTGTCTGAAAACCTTCATCTTTCACTGATCACCTTCGGTAAAGAAATCTAGTGTTATTACCCAGTCTGGGTTAATTGTGACTTGTGATCCATGGCAATCTGCTTAACTTTATATTGGCTTGTGGAATGGCCTCAGAGTCAGGGCAATGAGTGATTGTCCCAAATGCTGCCCTTGGCAGAGATACCAACATCCCACGAATTAATAAAATTGAAGGTGAAATCAAATAAAGGATGATGCTCTAAATCTGGAATTATAGAAAGAAATGCAAAGAAACGAACAGAAAGTGCTGGGGAACGTTCCTGAACTGAAACCAGCTGGAAAGGAGTGTGATTAATACCGTTGACAGGGAAGCCTGCTTTGAAGGGAAGGAGAGATCAATAGAGAAAGAGAGATATAGAAGAAAAACAGCAAACAAAGAGAATGATGATCAGCTGGGCTGGAGATTTAATGTGAGATTCACCTCATCTATTTTTCGGCTTTCCCATCTTCCTGAATATCATGCCCTTGTAAATACAGGTATCCCCTACTTTTCCAAAGTTCGCTTTTCGCCACTTCCCTTTCCGACTGACTTACATTATGACATTGTTTCGCTAACCAAAAATAAATCCGAACAGGATTTTCACTTTTACGAAGAAAGCCGAAATTTTTCCCAGATAAATTAGTCCTACTGCACTTTACACCATATCAGCTTGAAAACGGTTTCGTAGGAACACTCAACTTACAAATACTGAGGGAAACCTGTATATATCTAAGATCATGTTTAAAGCGATTTGATTCCCTCTGTCTGTCCTCCCTAAGTGTGGTCATCTTCGTATATTCATTAATTACATAGGGTCTCTCTGACTGGAGCAGCATGAGTTCATTTCTCCAGTTGCCCTTGAGAAGACCTTGAGCCCCTGCAGTCCACGTGTTTGATCAGATTTGGTTTCGTTTATTTTCGTCAAATGTACAATGGAAAGGTTTGTTTTTATTGTAATGCAGGCACATGAGAGTAAACAAGAAAACAGAGATCACAGGGTCCTTGGACAGAGTGAGGCATACAATGGTTACAGCTTCACAGGAGGTGTGCAAAGTAAGATCGACATTAGCAAGATTAATATTATTTAAAAAGTGAGACATGTCAATTTGTCAGTCTAATAATGGTTGGGAAGGAAGTGTTCCTGAGCATGCTGGTCCATGTTTTCAAACTTCTGTGTCTCCTCCCTGTTGGAAGAGTTTGTAGGATATCATTCCTGTTTTGGGGGAGATCTTTGATGTTGCCAGCCTTTCTGCGACAATGACAAGTACAAATGGGCGAAAGATTGTCTTCCGTGATGGTTTGGACTGTGCACAAAACCGTCTGTAGTTTCTTATGGTCCTAGGCAGAGCAGTTACCATGTCAGGTCATTATGCACCCGAACAGAATGCTTTGAGTTGCCAGTATGCAGAGCACTGTGAGCCGAGCGGTTTCAAAATAGTTAGGTGCAATAATTGGCTGTTAAATGGATACCCACGTTCTGGTTGCTGTTTTGACAACAATAGAAATTTAACTGATAATTTTAAATTATGTCCTCCATACCAAAACTTTGTTGAATGCATTGTATTGCAAACATCGAACCAATGAACCATTCACCTGCTTCAAACGAATAGAGAAGCCATCACCATCACAACGAAGGACAAAGAAACAGAAACAAAGGGAAGGAGCGAGAGAACGCAGCGAGCGAAACAGATGGACAGTCAGTCAAAGAGAGAAAGGAAACAAAACAAGGAAACAAACAGTTGCATGTGCAGGGAGAAGGGAAGATAATACGTTCAGGGAAAGGAACAGAAGACAGGGAAAAGGAAAACACAGGGAAATAGGCAGTGTGAGAGAAACAGTGAGAGACAAAGTACACAGGGAGCTGGGGATAGTGTCAAGGGGAACTGGGGGAATGGGAGGACCTGGGGGTGAGGACCGGAGAAACCTGATCGTGAGCACTGGAGGGAGCTGGGGGTAGGGAGATGAGGATTTATTTTGTCCTGTGCCAAAATATCCAGGAAGATCATGTTAAGACTGGATGTACTGAACGATGGCTGTAAAACATGTCTGAGAGGCATATAGGTTACGCTGGACAGGGTGTGCGCTAGGCGAGGTCAATATGAACAAAATCAGCATTATCTGAGATTGGAGAGCCCATTCATCAGGCTAATAACAACTAGGAAGAAGCTGTTCCTGAACTTGCTGCTCTGTGTGTTCAAGCGTCTGTATACTTTAGCCTGATGGAAGATGTTGTGGGAGATCTTAACAGGCGTATGATGTGTCTTTGGTAATGTTAGAACAAAGAACATTCCAATACAGGAACAGGCCATTCGGCGGTCCAAGCCTGCGACGATCCAAATCCTCCATCTCAACCTAAAGGTCTGTATCACTATGCTCCCTGCCCATTCATGTATATTTCTCAAAACATCTTAAATGGAGCACCACTGGTCACAGTTCTCCATTTTGAGAAACTACCTTCCCCAATTACGCTCTGTCCCCTCTTGCCAATTAAATTCTTTATCCATGTAGCTAGCACACCCTGGACACCATGTGACTTCACTTTCTCCATTACCCGACCATGGGAAATCTTATCAAACGTCTTCCTGACGTCCATGTACATGACATCTACAGCCCCTCCCTCATCAATCAACTTTGTCACTTCCTCAAATAATTCTATTAAGTTGGTAAGACATGACCTTCCCTGCACTAAATCATGTTGCCTATCACTGATAAGACCATTTTCATTCAAATGAGAATAGAACCTATCCCTCAGTATCTTCTTTCGCAGCTTCCCTACCCCAGACGTCAGGCTCACCGGTCTATAATTAACGGGATTATTCATGCTACCCTTCTTAAACAAGGGGATTAGAAACTTTCCAGTCCTCCGGGACCTCAGTTGTGTTCAAGGATGTTACAAAGATATCTGTTAAGGCCCTAGTTATTTCCTCTCTCTCTTCCCTCAGTAATCTTGGACAGATGTTGGCAGCCTTTCTACGGCAACGAGCCGTGTAAATCGAGTCAATGGTTGAGAGATTGGAGTCCGTCATAGTCTGGGCTGTGAACACAATCTTCTGTAATTTCTGATGGACTTGGGCAGAGTGTTGCCGTACCAGGCCATTATGCACCCGGACAGTACGTTCACAATAGTACATCTGTAGAAGTAGTGCATGCTAGATATCCTGAGCCAAGTGAGGAAGGAGAGACGTTTTTGAAACATCTTGTCTGTCATACCTATGTGAGAAGTCCCGGGTAGGTTGCCAGTTGTCATCACTCCGAGGGACTTGACACTCTGCACTGTCTCGACCATTGATGTAGATAGTGGCTTGTTCCCCTCCTTTCATTCTAAAGTCAATGATCAGTTCTTTACCTTTGCCGAATTTGAGAGTGAGGTTATTATCATTCCACTATGCCACCAAACCCACTAACTTCTTTCTGTGTTCAGACTCATCGTTGTTTGATATCTCTCCTGCTTTGGTGATGTCATCAGCAAACTTATAGTTGGCATTGCTTGGAATTTGGCAACACCTCCACGTGTGTACCGGAGTACAGTAGGGGGCTGAGGACACAGCCGTGTGTGTACCGGAGTACAGTAGGGGTCTGAGGACACAGCCGTATGTGTACAGGGAGTACAGTAGGGGTCTGAGGACACAGCAATGTGTGTACAGGGAGTACAGTAGGGGGCTGAGGACACAGCCCTGTGTGTGTACAGGGAGTACAATAGTGGGCTGAGGACACAGCCGTGTGTGAACAGGGAGTACAGTAGGGGGCTGAGGACACAGCTGTGTGTGTACAGGGAGTACAGTAGGGGCTGAGGGACACTGCCGTGGGCATACGGGGAGTACAGTAGGGGGCTGAGGGACACAGCCGTGTGTGTACGGGGAGTAAAGTAGGGGGCTGAGGACACAGCCGTGTGTGTTCAGGGAGTACAGTAGGACTGAGGGCACAGCCGTGCATGTACGGGGAGTACAGTAGGGGGCTGAGGACACAGCTGTGTGTGTACAGGGAGTACAGTAGGACCTAGGGCAAGCCGTCAGTGTACAGGGAGGACAGTAGGGGGCTGAGGACACAGCCGTGTGTGTACAGGGAGTACTGTAGGGGGCTGAGAGCACAGTCGTGTGTGTACAGGGAGTACAGTAGTGGGCTGAGGACACAGCCGTGTGTGTACAGGGAGTACAGTAGGGGGCTGAGGACACAGCCGTGTATGTAGGCAGTACAGTAGGGAGCGGAGGACACAGCCATGTGTGCACAGGGAGTACAGTAAGGGGCTGAGGACACAGCCCTGTGTGTACAGGGAGTACCGTAGCGAGCTGAGGGACACAGCCGTGTGTGTACAGGGAGTACAGTAGGGTGCTGAGGGACATAGCCGTGTGTGTACAAGGAGTACAGTAGGGAGCGGAGGACACAGCCGTGTGTGTACAGGGAGAACAGTAGGGGGCTGAGGACACAGCCGTGTGTGTACAGGGAGTACAGTAGGGGGCTGAAGACACAGCCGTGTGCGTACAGGGAGTACCACAGCGAGCTGAGGGACACAGCCGTGTGTGTACAGGGAGTACAGTAGGGGGCCGAGAGCACAGCCGTGTGTGTACAGGAAGTACAGTAGGGTGCTGAGGACACAGAAGTGGGTGTAGAAGGAGTACAGTAGGATGCTGAGGGACACAGCCGTGTGTGTACAGGGAGTACAGTAGGATGCTGAGGCCACAGCCGTGTGTGTACAGGGAGTACAGTAGGGGGCTGAGGGTAACAGCCGTGTGTGTACAGGGAGTACAGTAGCGAGCTGAGGGACACAGCTGTGTGTGTACAGGAGTACCGTAGGGGGCTGAGAGCACAGATGTGTGTGTACAGGGATACCGTAGGGAGCGGAGGACGCAGCCGTGTGTGCCCAGGGAGTACAGTAGGGGGCTGAGGACATAGCTGTGTGTGTACAGGAAGTACAGTAGGGGGCTGAGGACACAGCTGTGTGTGTACAGGGAGTACCGTAATGAGCTGAGGGACACAGCCGTGTGTGCCCAGGGAGTACAGTAGGGGGCTGAGGACATAGCTGTGTGTGTACAGGAAGTACAGTAGGGGGCTGAGGACACAGCCGTGTGTGTGCAGGGAGTACCGTAATGAGCTGAGGGACACAGCCGTGTGAGTACAGGGATTACAGTAGCGAGCTGACGGACACAGCCGTGTGTGTACAGGAAGTACAGTAGCGAGCTGAGGGACACAGCCGTGTGTGTACAGGGAGTACAGTAGTGGGCTGAGGACATAGCTGTGTGTGTACACGAAGTACAGTAGGGGGCTGAGGACACAGCTGTGTGTGTACAGGGAGTACAGTAGGGGGCTGAGAGCACAGCCGTGTGTGTACAGGGAGTACAGTAGGGGGTTGAGGAACACAGCTGTGTGTGTACAGGGAGTACAGTAGTGGGCTGAGGGACACAGTCCTGTGTGTACAGGGAGTACAGTAGGGGGCTGATGATAAAGCCGTGTGGGTACAGGGAGTACAGTAGTGAGCTGAGGGACAGGCCGTGTGTGTACAGGGAGTGCAGTAGGGGGCTGAGGTCACATCTTTTGTTGCAAAGGGAGTACAGTCGGGGGTGATGACACAGCCATATGTGTACAAGGAATACGGTAGGGGGCTTAGGCAACTGCTGTCAGAGCACAGGGAGTACAGTAGGACTGAGGCCACAGCCGTGCATGTACAGGGAGTACAGTAGGGGGCTGAGGACACAGCCGTGTGTGTACAGGGAGTGCAGTAGGACCGAGGGCACAGCCGTCGGTGTACAGGGAGGACAGCAGTGGGCTGAGGACACAGCTGTGTGTGTACAGGGAGTTCTGTAGGGGGCTGAGAGCACAGACATGTGTGTCCAGGGAGTACAGTATGGGGCTGAGGACACAGCCGTGTATGTAGGCAGTACAGTAGGGAGCGGAGGACACAGCCATGTGTGTACAGGGAGTACAGTAGGGGGCTGAGGACGCAGCCCTGTGTGTATAGGGAGTACCACAGCAAGCTGAGGGACACAGCCGTGTATGTACAGGGAGTACAGTAGGGTACTGAGGACACAGAAGTGGGTGTAGAAGGAGTAAAGTAGGGGGCTGAGGGACACAGCCCTGTGTGTACAGGGAGTACAGTAGGATGCTGAGGACACAGCTGTGTGTGCACAGGGAGTACAGTGGGGGGCTGAGGGTCTCAGCCTTGTGTGTACAGGGAGCACAGTAGCGAGCTGAGGGACACAGCTATGTGTGTACAGGGAGTACAGTAGGGGGCTGAGGGTCTCAGCCGTGTGTGTACAGGGAGCACAGTAGTGAGCTGAGGGACACAGCTATGTGTGTACCGGAGTACAGTAGGGGGCTAAGAGCACAGCCGTGTGTGTACAGGGATACCGTAGGGAGCGGAGGACGCAGTCGTGTTTACACAGGGAGTACAGTAGGGAGCTGAGGGCACAGCTGTGTGTGTACAGGGAGTACAGTAGGGGGCTGAGAGCACAGCCGTGTGTGTACAGGGAGTACAGTAGGGGGTTGAGGAACACAGCTGTGTGTGTACAGGGAGTACAGTAGGGGGCTGAGGGACACAGCCGTGTGTGTACAGGGAGTACCATAATGAGCTGAGGGACACAGCCGTGTGTGTACAGGGAGTACAGTAGTGGCTGAGGGACAGAGCCCTGTGTGTTCAGGGAGTACAGTGGGGGCTGATGACAAAGCCGTGTGTGTACAGGAGTATGGTAGTGGGCTGAGGGACAAGCCGTGTGTGTACAGGGAGTACTGTAGCGAGCTGAGGGGCACAACTGTGTGCGTACAGGGAGTACAGTAGGGGGCTGAGGTCACATCTTTGGTGCATAGGGAGCATAGTCAGGGGTGATGAAACAGCCGTGTGTGTACAAGGAATACCGTAGGCGGCTGAGGCCACAGCTGTCAGATTACAGGGAGTACAGTAGGACTGAGGGCAAAGCCATGTGTGTACAGGGAGTACAGTAGGGAGCTGAGGACACAGCCGTGTGTGTACAGGGAGTACTGTAGGGGGCTGAGAGCACAGCCGTGTGTGTACAGGGAGTACCGTAGTGGGCTGAGGACACAGCCGTGTGTGTCCAGGGAGTACAGTATGGGGCTGAGGACACAGCCATGTATGTAGGCAGTACAGTAGGGAGCGGAGGACACAGCCATGTGTGTACAGGGAGTACAGTAGGGGGCTGAGGACACAGCCCTGTGTGTACAGGGATTGCCGTAGCGATCTGAGGGACACAGTCGTGTGTGTACAGGGAGTACAGTAGGGAGCAGAGGACGCAGCCGTGTGTGTACAGGGAGAACAGTAGGGGGCTGAGGACACAGCTGTGTGTGTACAGGGAGTAGAGTAGGGGGCCGAGAGCACAGCCGTGTGTGTACAGGGAGTACAGTAGGTGGCTGAGGACACAGAAGTGGGTGTAGAAGGAGTACAGTAGCGGGCTGAGGGACACAGCCCTGTGTGTACAGGGAGTACAGTAGGATGCTGAGGACACGGCCGTGTGTGTACAGGGAGTACAGTAGGGGTCTGAGGGTCACAGCCTTGTGTGTACAGGGAGTACAGTAGCGAGCTGAGGGACACAGCCATGTGTGTACAGGGATACTGTAGGGAGCGGAGGACGCAGCCGTGTGTGTACAGGGTGTACAGTAGGGGGCTGAGGACACAGCCGTGTGTGTACAGGGAGTACAGTAGGGGACTGAGGACACAGCCATGTGTGTACAGGAAGTACAGTCGCGAGCTGAGGGACACAGCCATGTGTGTACAGGGAGTACAGTAGCGAGCTGAGGGACACAGCCGTGTGTGTACAGAAGTACAGTAGGGGGCTTAGAGCACAGCCGTGTGTGTACAGGAAGTACAGTAGCAAGCTGAGGGACACAGCCGTGTGTGTACAGGGAGTACAGTAGGGGGTTGAGGAACACAGCTGTGTGTGTACAGGGAGTAGAGTAGGGGGCTGAGGGACACAGCCGTGTGTGTACAGGGAGTACCGTAATGAGCTGAGGGACACAGCCGTGTGTGTGCAGGGCGTACAGTAGCGAGCTGAGGGACACAGCCATGTGCGTACAGAAATACAGTAGGGTGCTGAGGTCACATCTTTTGTTGCATAGGGTGTACAGTCGGGGGTGATGACACAGCCGTATGTGTACAAGGAATACGGTAGGGGGCTGAGGCCACAGCTTTCAGAGTACAGGGAGTACAGTAGGGGACTGAGGACACAGCCGTGTGTGTACAGGGCGTACAGTAGGGGGCTGAGGGACACAGACGTGTGTGTACAGGTAGTACCATAGCGAGCTGAGGGACACAGCCGTGTGTGTACAGGGAGTACAGTAGGGGTTGAGGAACAAAGCTGTTTGTGTACATGGAGTACAGTAGGGGGCTGAGGGACACAGCTGTGTGTGTACAGGGAGTACAGTAGGGGCTGAGGGACACTGCCGTGTGTGTACAGGGAGTACAGCAGGGGTTGAGGGACACAGCTGTGTGTGTACAGGGAGTACAGTAGGGGGCTGAGGACACATACTCAAGGATCTCCAGTGTTGAGTGTTATTGTGGCGGCGTTGTAGATACCTATCTTCACTAATTGTAGTCTGTGGGTCAGAAACTGGGGGATCCAGTTGCAGAGGGTGGAGCCGCGACTACGGTCACAGAATTTTGGTATCAGTCTGGCGGGGATAATGATGTTTAAGTTGGAGCTGTACTCAATGAGCAGGAGTCCGGTGTAGATGTCTTTGTTGTCCAGATGTCCTAGGGATGAGTACATGGCTCGGGATACGCCATCTGTTGTGGATCCGTTACATCAGTCGGCATATTATAGGGGACCAAGTAAGGCTGGGAGATTGGAGGTGATGTGGGCCATAACCAGCCTTTCAAATCACTCCATGTTTATTGAGGATAGAGCCATTTGGCGGTAATCATTAAGTCATTAAAGCATGAGCTTTCTCACTTACAAGGTTGATGTTATGATTTGGAGATGCCAGTGTTGGACTGGGGTGTACAAAGTTAAAAATCACACAACACCAGGTTATAGTCCAACAGGTTTAATTGGAAGCACAATGATGAAGGTTGATGTTGGTCTTTTTGAATCAGGTTGGGATTTCGGCTTATGGGAGGGAAAGGCTGAAATTGTATGTGAATACCTCTGTCAGTTGGTCCTCACAGGATCTGAGTGCTCAGCCGGGAACACTATCCATGGCTGTCGCTTTCCTTGATTTGACCAGCAGGAAGACTGATCATACCTGCAGCGGTGACAGCGGGCACAGGTAGATCCGAGGCTGTCGGGGCAGGTTTCAGCCTGGCAGTCACACAATTATTCATCATAGACATCCACTCGCCGTCCGACCTCCATCGTCATCAATTCACAGTGACATGGTTGGTGTGAGCACCAATGAGTTAGTATTGAGACGGAGTGACATCAATAGACTGGGCTTGTGCGCCATAATGAAGTAAACTCACAGCAAAAGGGGGTAGGGTGAGCTTCTACTGAGAGTCAGTGTTGCAGGGAGTGAAGACTTTATAGGTGTAATTCAAGTCAAGCCACTGCTTCTGTCTGGTATTTTCAAAGGATTGATCCTGTTACGCCAGTATTGTTGATTTAAACAAAACAGGTGCAATTTATCACAGCATTCAGCAACAATATGTCATCGAATACTGAACACCCTTTAATAACAGAAAAGTCTAAAATGTTCAATATTAGAAACACTGCTTTCCTGTTCGTGTTCAAATCAGATGACCTGTCCCATCGAGATGCTCAACTTGGAACTATTTTTAAAAAAGATTTTTTTGTATGTGGGCATCGCTGGATGTGCCCAGTATTTCTTGCCCTTCCACAGTTGCCCTTGAGACGGTGGTGGTGAATTGCTTTCTCGAACTGCTGCAACCTACCTGCTGTGCGGTGACCCACTGGTGACTAAAGAGGGAATTCCAGGGTTTTCACGCAGCAATAGTGAAGGAACGGCAATACATTTCCAAATCAGGATGTTGACTCGTTTGGAAGGGAATTTGAAGGTGGTGGTGTTCCCAAAAGTCTACTGCCCTTATCATTCCAGATGGAAGTGTTCGTGAGATTGGAAGGAGCTGTCTGAGGATCTTTGGGTATTTCTCCATTGTCTCTTGTAGATAGTGCACACTGCTGCTCCTGAGCGACCCTGGTGAAGGGAGTGAATGCTTGTGGATGTGGTGCAAATCAAATGGGCTGTTTTGTCCTGGATTGTGTCAACCTTCTTTAGTGTTGTTGGGGCTGCACTCATTCAGGCAAGTGAGGATATTCCATCTCATTCCTGACTTGTGCCTTGTAGATAATGGACAGGCTTTGGGTAGTCAGGAGGTGAGTCAACCGTGCAGTATTCCTACCTCTGATCTGCTCTTAGATTCATGTGGCGAGTCCAGTTGATGTTTTGGTCAATTAACACCCCCCCCCCCCAGCCCCCACCCCCCCACCCCCCACCACCACCACCACTACCACCAGAATATTGATAGTGGGGGAGTTTAGTGATGATACTGCTGCTGAATACAAAGTGGTTATATTGTTTCTTATTGATGACAGTCATTGTCTGAATTTATGTGGCGCAAATGTTACTTGCCATTTGCCAGACCAAGCCTGGATATTGCTTTGGGGATGGATTACTTCCATATCTGAACATTTGCGAATGGAGATAAACATTGTGCAGTCATCATAGAATATCCCCAATTCTACCTTATGATGGAAGGAAGGTCATTGTTCAAGCGGCTGAAGATGTTTGGATCGAGGACATTATCCTAAGGGACTACAGCAGAGATGTTCTGGAGCTGAGATGACTGACCTCCAACAACAATGACCATCTTCCTATCTGTCAGGTATGACTCCAATAATGGAGTGTTGGCCAGCGATACCGTTTTTGCTTGGGGTCCTTGATGTCACATTTGGCAGAATGCAGCCTTGATGTCAAGGGCTGGAATTCAGTTCCTTTTTCTATGTTTGAACCAAGGCTGTGACGAGGTCAGGAGCTGCGTGACCCTGGCAAAACCCAAACTGGGAGTCACTGAGCAGGTTAGTTTTGAGGAAGTGCGGTTTGATAGCACTGTTGATGACACCTTCCATCATTTTACTGATGATAGAGAGTGGACTGGTAAGGCTGTATTTGGACGGGTCGAATTTGCCCTGCGTTTTATGTACAGAACATACTTGAGCAGTTTTTCCCCATTGTCGGTTTGTCAACATACTGGAACAGCTTGGCTAGGAGAGCGGGATGGTCTGGAGTATAAGTCTTCAGGACTATTGCCGGCATGTTATCAGGGCCTATAGTCTTTGCAGTATGCAGTGCCTTCAACCGTTTCTTGATACCAGTGAATCGAATTTGCTGAAGACTGCTATCTGTAACGATGGGGATGACCGGAGGAGGCCGAAATGAATCATCCACTCAAAACTTCTGACTGAAGATTGCAACGAAAGCTTCAGCCTTATATTTTGCACTGTTGTGCGGGGCTCTTCCATCTTTGAGGTTGGGGATATTTGTGGAGACTCCTACTCTGGTGAGTTGCTTAATCGTCAGCCACCCTTCAGGATCAGATTAGCAGGACTGCAGAGATTAATTCTGATGCATTGGTTCTGTGATCGCTAAGCTCTATCTGCCCCTTGCTGTTTATGCTATCTAGCACGCAAGTATTACTGTTTGGATGCTTCAGCTGATGAACATTTTATCTTTATATATTCCTGGTTCTGCTCCTGGCATGCCCTCCTGCATTCTCCATTGAACCAGGTTTAATCCTCTGGATTGATGGTAATGTTTGAGTGGGGGACATGCTGGGCCGTGATGTTACAGATTGTGCTGGAGTATAGTTCTGCTGCTATTGATGGTCCACAGTGTCTTATGGACGGTTAGTCTTGAGTTGCTCGATCTGCTGAAAGTCTGTGTCATTTAGCATGGTGATAGTACCACACAACACAATAGAGTTTATGGAGACAATAGACTTTGTCTCCACAAGGACAGTGTGGTGGTCACTTTTACCGATACTGTCATGGACATATACCTCTGCAGTTGGTAGAATGGTAAGGACGAGGTTAGGTATGTTTTTTTACCCTCTCGTTCATTTCCTCAACACATTCTGCAGACCCAATCTAGTACCTATGTCCTTAGGAGCCGACCAGCGTGATCAGTAGTGCTGCTGTAAAACCACTCTTGACAGTCGAATTTGAAATCCCCCAGCCAGAATACACTTCGTGCCCTTGCCACAATCAATGTTTTCGCCAAGTGTTGTTTAACATGGAGAAGGACTGATTCAGCTGAGGAACGACGTTACGTGGTAATCAGTGAGAGTCTCCTTTGTCCATGTTTAATTTCTGTTGTTTCTGTAAGGTATGATTCCGTGAGTATGATTACGTCAGGCTGTTGCTTAACTATTCTGTAAGGCAGTTGTTCCAATATTGGCACTTGACTTCAGACGTCAGTAAGGAAGACTTTTCAGGTTCTACAGTGATGTTTCTAATGTTGACTTTTCCGGTGCCCATTTCGATGCCAGGTGGTCCATCCGGTTTCATTTGTTTGAATCTTTGTAGAGATTGGTACAACTGAATGACCGATTAGACCTTTTCAGGGGGCGATTGAGAGTCAATGACATTGCTTTGGGTCTGGAATGGCATGTCAGGTTCCTTCATTGCAGGATATTAGTGAACCAGATGGATTCTTCTGACAATCGGCAATGATTTCATTCTCATCAGTAGATTCTTAATTCCATGGATATTTTTACATTATTGAATTGAATTTCCACCATCTGCAGTGGCGGGATTCAACCTGAATCCACAGAACAGGAGCTGATTTTTCCGGATTGATAATCTATCGGTAATACCATGAGATCTACTTGGAACCATATGTTTTACTCAGCTGCCATTTCTTGTGCTGCCCTGTTTTTCATTCATTGCTTATGTTATTCTGGAATCTCATCCTTCATTAAATCCTGATGGAAATACACAGTCATGAACACCTTCTCGACTGCTCGAATTTCATTCAGTCTGTTTAGTTTGAACAGACATTTCAAGGCAGCTGTACACCAGAGAAGAGCAGGAAAAGATAATAGGTGATAGTGCACTGTACCTGTCACAGGACCAGCATGCCTGTCCAGGAAGTATCTATTGTGGGTCAGAGAACCTCACTTATTATGGAGTGGATGGAGGCTAATCAGCCCATTTTGGAGCCACAAGCTCTCCAACTGCACAATTGGAGATCGAGAGAGTGTGTGAAGAGAGATTGTGTGTGAGAGAAATAAACAGAGAGAAAGCAAGTGAAGGGAGATAAACTGAGAGAGGATTGAAAGGGGAGCGACTGACTGAGTGTGAGAGGAAGAGGTGTTAGATGAGGGTGAAATTAGATAGATCAGAAGACTGCATTACGGTAGATAAATATGGACAGACAGAAGTTAGAAGCTTTATTTAGAAATTCCTCTGGACGGCAAGCCCTTTGTTTGGGTGCCGTACACTGTGAGCACTGTGCTGATACTGGCTGTCATCCCAAATAATTTATTTCCAACAATATCACAGAGCTGGGTTACTGACAGCTAAACAGAACCCATTCGGCCAATAGATTGGTACCATAGAGAAAGCATAGTTTTTATATAGACTGTGCCAAGAGCAGCAGGAAATGATAACCACCACCACGCCTCCACCCCCCACACCCCCCTCCGCCCACACCGATACTGTATGAGAGACTAGGCCAGAGAATCTCAGTGAGGGTACTCACTGACAGAGGTGAAATCAAGATCTTAGTTGTGGGTCAAATAATGATTGATAAAGTTTGCATACCACTTTCCTCGTTATGTAATTTACATTTCACTTTATATAGCTCATTATCAGGAGTGTATTTTAACTACCTTATCTCTTTGTACTTTGGTGTGTGCAGAAAATCATTTTGTTTCTGTATTTTATATTGCATAAACGCATTTCATTAATGTTATCTCTGCTCATTCCTCATTGTAGGTGTACTCTTGAATCTGTTCTTCATATGAGTTATAAAGTGTTACATTGCAATTCTGGTAACTGGGGAACATCACTGTCCCTCCGCCCAATCTAAAAAGCCATGTCCCCCAGCCCTCTCCATCTTCTGTCTTTTCCTCGGTATCATAATCACAATGTAATTGAAGTCCATTAAATGACACTTCATGTCAGTTCCTTAACATCGATAACATCAACAGCATGACCCACACCTGCCCTCCCTGATCCTGGAATAACAATCTGAACTGTGTTTGTCATGTGCAATTCTCTGTTCACGTATCCATGCCGTTTGTTTGTTGTAACCCACGATGTTTTTGGCACATTTTGCTATCAGATCATGGATGATAGTTGTTTTCTCAATGTTTTACAGATATTGCAATGACTGATCAGTAGTTACGGGATTTATTTCTGTATTTATGAACAGAGAAGCATGTTTATGTTCCGTTAAACTTCTGGCCTTACTTCCATATCCAAGACTGACTGAATGATTACACACAATCAATCTGCCATCTTCAACATTCCTTCCTTCAGTCATACTCGCATATCACACCTAGAATGCATAAATGTTCAACGTTATTTTGAATTTTAATAAAGTAGCATTGAATTCAAAGGGGTTAACTGGAGCTATTTGTTTAGCCATTGTAATGATGTCAGTCTCCATGGATCGTATGCGTTTCATGGAGACTGACATGAAGTTTCTCTCTTCTATCAATAAGGGAATGCTTTCAGTGTTTTATACCATGGTGAGAGCGGGAGCATGTCCAACAGCAATAAGAGGGATTAGCAGCTTCAGAGAGAAGGGCAGGAGAGCTGAAAATCTGGGAACATTAGACTGGAAGGTTCCAACAATGGATCAGACTCGGGGAACATTAGACTGGAATGTTCCAACAATGGACAGGGGTTTATCCGAAGGTCTTTACTGGATTTCATAGCCTTGGATATCATTAGCATATCGGATTGAAGATGTACTGATGGTTATTCAAGCTAGTTACTATCCTATCCTTGCTATAGTTGGTGTTCCTGGTAAGTCACTCTGTCTGTTTATTAAAATGGTCTGAACTGAATCGATGCTGATGATATGCAGATTTTGTAAAGGTGCAAGCCGGCATTTTCTGCTTCAATCAAATTTCCATTCCTTAGAAATTAAAACTAGCAAATTATTATTTACAAATTACTCACCAATACGCGACAGGAAAACACACTGTTCTCAGCCTCTTTGATTTATTTCCTCCTGCAAAGTGTACATCTCCATCGCCTCCCCACATACCAATCCTGCCCAGTACCACTGTTAAGACGTCCCAGTCTCCTCCTCAGCCTCAGTTCAATTCCTGAATAAACCATCGTTTGTTCCTTTGTTAATTCCGGATATATCTGTTTCAAGTCCCTTCTAACCATGTGTCCAATACAAATAATTGCACTTGAGATGTTTAACTTGTTCTCTGCACAAAATCTGAAAGATGGGCAGACAGTGTATGGTGGGTCACGTCATTGGCTCGTATTCTAGAGCCACAGAAAAATAATCTGTTAATGTCGACTTGCTTTATGCCCATTAGAGAAGGCAGTGAGTCATCCTTCTCTGGTGAAGTTTCTGTTTAACTGCAAACCCACGGCAATTTGCTTTACTATTTATTATCCTGTGGAACCGCTGAAACAGCTACTCAGATCAAGATCGGCATAACATCCTGGCCTGACCATGGTCGCACACATCCCGTGAGGGCAGAACAAAAGGAATAGTAGCTCCCTTCCTCTGCCTGCACCCTATATTCCAACGGCTCATTTCCATTAATGTAGGTAGCCATTCACTATTTTAGATGTATCCTTTGTGATTGAGTCTCTTCCAAGAGTGATGTCCATCTCCATGGTCACCTCTGGTGCTGGTTCTTTATTAATGCTGACCTCCAGATGTAAGGATGTTTTTAAATTCTACATCAGTGGCAGTGCATTGTAAATGAATTGTTTCCTGTGTCACACAAAAGAATTGGAGCCAACTAAGTGAGGGAAAGGAATTATTGTAATCAAACCTGAGAGTGTTGCTGAGGCAGTATTTGGGGTATTGTGGACAGATTTTCTTTCCTTTATATGGAGTGATCTCCTTACCACAGAGAGAGTGAAGAGGAGTTCCACCAGATTAATCCCTGGGATGATGGCACCATGAGGAGTGAGTGAAGGTTGATCTTTAGCGCTGTGAGAGAATAAGAGGTGATTGCATTGAATTCTGAGAGGGATGGACAATCACTCCTTATATTCTAAACAGTCAATGAGAAGGTGATAAATTCCATGCCTGCTATTTCACTCAGGATGCATGATTCGGAATATTTTAAGTGTCAGGGCGGATGTTACGCCCACCTACCCCAACCCCTACTCCCCATTGAGAGAGATGAAGAGGTCCAAGTTTTGAATAAACTCTCCCCACATTAATACAGTGCAGTTGGTGTGTGATCCTGCACTGAAGGTTATATTATCCACCGCCCTGACAGCGGCCACATTACCTTCATTCTAAAACAGTTAACTATTTCCAACAGTTTCTGACCTTCATGACGAACAAGAATCTATCTTCTCAGAGATGCAAGGTACTTCCTTCCGGTTTAGACCAGAAGACTATAAGACATTGGAGCATAAATTAGGGCAGTTAGCCCATCGGGTCTGCTCCGTCATTCAATCATCGCTGATAGGTTTCTCAAACCCATTCTCCGACCTTCTCTCCATAATCTTTGATCTCCTGGATAATCAAAAACTATCGATCTCCGTCTCAAATATACTCAATGACCTGCCCCCACAGCCTTCTAGGGCAATAGATTTCAAAGATTCGCCATTCTATTGTTAAATAACTTTCTCCTTATCACTGTTCTAAACGGTGTTCCCTTTCATCTAAGGCTGTGCCCTCTGATTCTAATCCAATAGAAACATCTTATCAACACCCACTCTCTCCAGGTCATTCAGTATCCTGTCTATTTCACATTCCCACTCATCCTTTCAAACTTCATCAAGTATGGACCCGGAGTACTCAAACATTCCCCATGCAATCAGCTTTTCATTCCTATGACCATTCTCGTGAACATCTTCTGAACACGCTCCAGGACCAGTACATCCTTCCTGAGGTATGGAGCTCAAAAATGAGCACAATACTCCAAATGTGGTCTGACCAGAGCACGATACATTCAGTTCTTATATTCAATTTTTCTCGTAGTAAATGCTCCCAATCATAATTGCAAATACTCTCCTAAATGCTGCCTCAACCTGCAAGCTGACCTTGAGAGAATCCTGCACTACAACTCCCAAGTCCCTTTGCACTTCTGATTTTTGAATTTTCTCGCCATTTGGAAAATAGACAATGCCTCTATTCTTCGTGCTAAAGTGCATGGCCTCACACTTTCCAACGTTGGAATACATGTGACGATCTCTTTATCTGACTAAATCCTTATTCAGCCTCTCCGCTTCCTCAATATGACCTGTCCATGTGCCTATCTTTGTATCGTCTGCAAACCTAGCCAGAATGCACTCAATTCCCTCATCTAGATTGTTAATGTAACAAGTAAAAATTTATGATATCAACACTGAGCATTCTGGGTCACCACTTGTCCCCGGCTGCCATCCTGTGAAGTACACTTTTATCCCAACTCTCTGCTTTCTGCCAGACAGACAAGCTTCTATCCATGTCACCACCTTGCCTCTAACACCACGGACCTTTATCGTATTCAGTAATCTCCTGTGTGACACCTTGTCAAAGGCCTTCTTAAATTCCAGGTGGATACCATCCATTGGCTATGCTTGGTAGAGCCTGCTCATTTCCTCTTCAAAGAATTCCAATAGATTTGTCAGGCATGAACTTCCCTTGATGAAATCATGCCGACTTTGCCCTATTTTACCAAACACTTTCAAGTTTTCAGAAACCACATCCTTCACAATGGATTCCAGGATCTTACCCACGACAGAGGTTAAACTATTCATGGTGGGGTTTTTTTTGTCTTTTTCCTTACTCCCTTGTTCAAAAGGGGTGTCACGTTAGTGGGTTTCCGATGGTCTGGGATCGTTCCTTACTCTAGTGATTGCTGAAAGATCTCCACGATTGCCTCCACTCCATCTTCAGTATGTTCCTTATAATACTGGGATGTAGTCCATCTGGTCAAGGTTATTTAACCACCTTCGAGTCATTACATTTTTATCTAGCATGTTCTCCATGGTGGGGGCCATCATACTCAGCTCTGGCTCCTCAATACATTAAATGTTTAAGGTACTACTCGTGCCTTCCACCATGAAAACTGACACAAAGTAATTATTCAGTACCTTTTCCATTTTCTCGTTCACCACTACTATCTCTCCAGTCTCATTTTCCAGCAGTCCAATGTTCATTTTTGCCGCTCTTTTGTACTTTATATATCGAAAGAAACTGTTACAATCTTCCTTTATATTACTGGCTAGTTTACCCCCATATTTAATAATCTCCCTCCTTATCTGATTTTGTTTGCCCTCTGTTTTGTCTTTGTAAACTTTCCAATCATCAGGTTTCCCACTGCACTTTGCCACATTATATCATTTCTCTTTTGCTTTTATGCTATACCTGACTTCCCCACTCAGCTATGGTTGTCCCATCCTCCCTATACAAGTCTCTTTTTCCACAGGATAAATCTCTGCTGTACTTTGACTTTCCTGCAGATCTTTCCAGCTCCTGGTGTATCTTACACCCCAGCTCCCTGTATATAATTCCAACTACATTTTCTCACTTTTTTGATTCCTCAATTCTACCGACACAGATTCTACACCATCTAACCTTATTACATTTCTTATTATTGATTATTAATTCGATTCCAATCTTAACACTGAGACAACTCTATCTCTCTGCCCACCTGCCTATCTTTTCGGCAGGATGAATATCCTTGAATATTCAGCTCCCAATCCTGATCCTCTTGAAGCGATGTCACTGTAATGCCCACTATGTCGTACCTGCCAATTTATGGATGAGTTACCTTATTCCTTATACTGCATGCTTTCTATTATAATAGTTCAGTCCTGTATTACCCGTCGCTCTTCTCATTGTCATTTGTTTGTCCAGCCGTTGGTACCTACACGGACCGTGACCACTGGATCATTCCCCTCCCGCTCCATGTTCTGCAACCCAGGTGATATATCCCAAACCCGAGCACCATGTAGGCAACACAACCTTCAGGACTCTTAATCCCGATCACGGAGAACAGTATCTATGCTTTTAACTATATATCCCCAATTATCCAGCATTGGCCAGCATGGTGACACAGGAATGCTGCCTCACAGTGCTTGGGACTTGGGTTCATTTCTAATCTCTGGACCCTGTCTGTGTGGACTTTGTAGATTCACCCGTGTCTGCATTGGGAGCATTAACTGTTTTCTCTCTCCACAGTACGTCTCTGTGTTTCCTTCAGATTTTGTACCATCTACAGTATTTTTGCTTTTGTTCGATGGAGAAATGCAGCAAATGTGACAGGCTTTTGTAAAAGCAGCCGTGGTTCGCGGGTTCCTCTGGGTCTTTAGGAATCTTGCCCGGCCACTTGTCTGAGTGAAGTGTCCCTGGATGCCCATTCCATCTGTCTCAGTTCCCGCAGTCCATCGTCACTACATGCAGCCGTTCCTTGTGCCATCCCTGGGAATCCCCACATCCCATTGCCTGGCACTAGATACTCCCTTCGCAGGAGTGTGCACACAACGACACTGGGCATTTTCTGACCCGCTGGGGATGCTGAGTAAAGACCCTGCCATTGAAAGGAACAGAATAACTAGAATCCAATTGAATAGCAAAGCTGAGTAAACGGGTGGAAGCATATCCACCTGCTCTGACGTTTTCTAATCTTCTGTTTATCCTCGTCCATCTGCAAATAGATGGTCCATATGTACGCCTTGTCAAACAGGTTTTGTGGCGGGGATAGATATCAGATCCGGTGGTCATTGGACTGATTCAGTGGTCTCACTTTACTGACGTCACACTTAAGGTTTTGTTGTCAAGTCTAACCAGTTTAAAAAAAAGGCCTTGCTGGAGTTGTGCTGAAAGGATATTTTAATTCTGGAGACATTAGAATATGTCACATGCAAATGAGGTACGGAATCGTAAGGTAACACAGTTAAATACACGATCAAAGAGCTGGCAGCGGAGGCAGCACTTCCGATATGTGGATCATTGGGATTCCTGAGTCGGGAGGATACACACATAAAGGACGGGATGATCCTGAACTGGCAGCAATTTTTGAAATATGGATTATTGGGATTCATGGGTCAGTATGATACACATAAGAAGGATGGGATGCACTTGAACTGATAATACTCTCCGATATGTGGATCGTTGGGATTCCCAGTTGATAGGATATAAACAAGATGGACGGGATGGACTTGAACTGGCAGCAACCTCCTGGCAGGCAGGTTTGCTATCGTCCTTTACGAGGGTTTAAACTTATCTGTGGCGGCGGTGGGGGCGGGGTTGTGGAACCACAGCAGTAGGTCCACAGGTACAGTGACTGAGGAGGAGTTGGAGACTAATCCCAGTCCAGCTAAGACCAACAAAACACAACAGTGTAGTGAACACAGTGGCCTGGCAGTCTGAAGTGTGCTGATTTTAATATGAGGAATCTGTTTGTTTGAACGGATATTTCGATGTCGCTGCATGTCAGAAAATACGAAGAGATAATGGTTAATTGTCCACTGTGTGCTTCCCTGGACCAGCTTGTCTCTCCAGGCACCAAAACTTGTTACTGTGGGTCAGAGAACTTCAGAATTAATACAACACAGAAGGAGGCCATTCAGCCCACCATGCGTCCATGAGATCTCCAACTTGACAACTTGGAAATAGAGGGAATGATCGGAGCTAGACTGAGAGGGAGAGAAATAAACAGAGAGAAAGACAGTGAAGTGAGATAAACAGAGTGAAAAAATGAGCGACAGAGTGAGTGAGAGCAAGGGGTGTCAGACGAATGTGAAGTTAGATCAGGAGACAGCATGAGGAGAAATACACAGAAACTTTTGTTAGAAACTCTCACAGACTGTCTGGTGCCATGCCCTGTGAGCAAAATGCTGATACTGGCTGTCATCCCAGATCATTTATCGCCAATAACATCCCAGAGCTGTGTTGCTGACAGCTAAACACAATCCAATAAACCAATAGATTGGTTCCAGGGAGAAGGTGGATTAATTTATATATTCTGGGCCAACAGGAACTTGTAGCCCCTGTAGACACTGCGTGAGAGGCAGGATGGAATCTCAGTGAAGGGAATCACTGGCAGAGGGGAAATCAGGATCTCAGCTGTGGGTCAAATAATGATTGATAAAGTTTGCACACCACTTCCATGGTTTTGTAATTCACATTATAACTGATATAGCTCCACATAGTAAGTGTATTTTAACAATATTATATTTTTGTAGTTTTCATATTTTGGGATGTACAGAAACTCTTCTTTAATTTTTGTATTTTGTGTTGAATAAACACATTTTATTACTGAGGAAGAAAGGACCTGCTCCGATGGCACAGTGGTCATCTGAACCTTGCTGAGACAAAGTCCAAGTGAATCCTAACTGAGGCTGAAGACAGAGCTTTAAACTGATTAGGAGTGTGTGTGTGTGTGTGTGTGTGTGTGTGTGTGTGTGTGTGTGTGTGTGTGTGTGTGTGTGTGTGTGTGTGTGTGTGTGTGTGTGTGTGTGTGTGTGTGTGGTGGGGGTGCAGTTATAAGGTTTAATTAGAAAAGCCGAATTAAAAGAAGAGGCATAAGTACAGAACTCAGTAGAGGTTATTAAAATCTCCAGCACTGGCACAAATAGGATAGAGCATCTGGAAATGTTTAACATATCAAACTTCAGGCTCACTGCATAAATGAATGACAATGAGAAGAGGGACGGTCAATGCAGGACTGAAGGGGTTACAACTGAATGCATGCTATATGAGGAATAAGGTAAATCGGCTTGTGGCGCAGAATCAAATCAGCAGGTAAGAAGCGAGGGGCATCACTGAGATGTGGCTGCAAGGGGATCTGAATATTTAAGGATATTTATCCTATCGAAAAGATAGGCAGGTGGGCAGAGGGAGTGGATTTGCATTTTTAGTAAGAAATGAAATTAAATCAATAGTAAGAAAGGAAGTAAGGGCAGATGGTGTAGAATCTGCGTGGGTAGAATTGAGAAACCACAAAGGTAAGACAACCACAGTTGAAGTCTTGTACACGGCTCCAAAGTGTAGTCAGGAGCTGGGGCACAAGATACATCAGGAGATAGAAAAGATGTGTAGGAAAGGCAAAGTACAGTAATCATGGGTGATTTCAATATGCAGGGGAGCTGGGAACATTAGATTGGTAGTGGTTTGGTTCGCAAGAAAATGAATTTTAGGAATGTTTATGAGATGGCTTTTTGGAGCAACTTCTGGTGGAGCCCACTCGGGAACAGATGATACTGCATTTAATGACGCAGGATTCGTGATGGAGATTAGGGTGAAGGTAAATTTCGGAAGCAATGATCAGAACACCGTTGAATTTATTCTGCAATTGGGAGAGAGAAGATAGAATCAGAGGTAACAGTATTTCAGCTGGCTAAAGGCAACTACAGAGGCATAAGGGAGAAGCTGGGTAGAATTGACTGGGGGAGTGGTCAAGCATCAAAAACAGGGGAACAGCAATGGCAGCAGATTCCAAGATTAATTCAGGAGTCACAGCAGCGATTCTTGCCGAGGAATAGAGGCATGGTACAGGGAGGATGAGGCAGCCAGGGCTGACGACGGAAGTCAGGGATTGCATACAAGCAAAAGAGCAAGCCTATTATTTAACGAGGGCAGTGGGAAACTAGAGAATTGGGAAACTTACAAAGACTAACAGAGGGCAAAAAAAGGACAGAGAAGATTAGATATGGAGATAAGCTAACCAGTAATGCAATGGAGACAGTAAGAGGATCTTTAGATATATAAAGTGCAAAAGAGGCGCAAAAGTGAATATGGACCACTGGAAAATGATGCTGGAGAGACAGGAGTGGAAAACAAAGAAACGAATGAGGAACTTTGCATCAATGTTCATGGTGGAAGACACAAGTAATTTCCCAAAAATTGAAGAGAGTGAGAGGGCAGAGCTGGTATGGTGGTCATCACCAAGGAGAACATGCTAGAAAAGAGAACGGCCTGAATTTGGATAAATCACCTGAACCATAGCAGGTTCCAGCATTGTAAGGGAGATAGCTGAAGAGGTAGTGAAAGCGAAAGTGGAAATCTTTCAGGAATGACTAAAATCAGGAAAGGCTGGAAAATTGCTAACGTGACACTCCATTTAATAAGGGAGTTAGGCAGAAGATGGAAAATTACAGATTGATTAGCCTAACCTTGTTTGTGGGTAACAACCTGGAATCCATCGTGAAGGATGGGATTTCTGAATACTTGGATTTAGCAAAATAGTCCAAAGTCAGCACTGTTTCATCAATGGGAGGGCATGCCCAACTGGAATACTTTGAGAGAGTAACGAGCAGATTTGACCAATGAGAACCAGTAGATGTTATCCACCTGTTTCTATAAAATCCTTTGATAAGATGGCACGCAGGAGGCTATTGAAAAAGATTAGTGCCCCTGGTGTTACAAGCAAGGTGCTAGCTTGGATAGATGCATGGCTGTCTGATAGAAAGCAGAGAGTGGGGATAAAAGTGTCCTTCTCAGGATGGCATCCAGTGACAAGTGGTATTCTTCAAGACTCAGTGTTGGGACCACAAAATTCGCTTTGTGCATTAATGGTCTACATGAAGGAACTGAGTGCATTCTGACTAAGTTTTCAAACAGTGCAAAGATGGAATAGAGGGATAGGTAGCATTGAAGAGGTGGTTTGGCTGCAGGAGGGTGCAGTAGCATCCTCTAGCAACCCTTCTGATGCTCGGCTTCCAGACCACCAACCTCAGGATACAACGCATCATCCTCCGGCATTTCTGCCACCAACAGTAAAACCACACCACCAGAGATATACTTCCCTCCCCAACCCTATCAGCATTCTACTGAGACCATTCCCTTCACGACTCCCTCGTTAGTTCACGCGTCCCCCCTCACACACCCCAACAATCCACCTTCCACTCCCAGCACCTTCCCTTGTAATTGCAAGAGGTATGAAACCTGTGCCAACAACTTCCTCCTCACCTCAATCCAAGGCCCAAAAGGATTCTTCCACATCAGGCAGAGAAGATCCTGTGCATCCAACACCTCATCTACTCAGTCTATTGCTCCTGGTCTCCTCTACACTGGGGAGACAGGGCGTCAACTTGCAGAACGGTTCAGGGAACACTCTCCGTCACATACCCAACAACCCCACTTCCCTGTGGATGAATGCTTCGCCCCTCCCACCACTCCTCCAAAGACATGCAAGTTCTTGGCTTCCTCCACTGCCACATTCTACCCACCAGACGTCTGGATGAAGAGCGCTTCGTCTTCCACCTTGGAACCCTTCAACCACATGGTATCCAGCGCAATGTCACCAGTTTCCTCATCTCCCCTCCCTCCACCTTATCCCAGATCTAACCCTCCAACTGAACACCGCCTGTTGAACTGTCCTACCTGTATATCTTCCTTCCCATATATCCACTCAACCTTCCACTCTTACCACTCACCTCGATTTAGACATCGTCTTCCAAGCTACCTTCCCCTCAGCCCCTCCCATTCATCTCTCAATCCCTTTCCGCCCACCCACTTCATTCCCGATAAAGGATTTATGTCTGAAACGTCGAATATCGTGTTCCTCAGAGTCCGTCTGACTGGCTGTGCTTTTCTAGCACCACATTTTTTGACTCTGATCTCCAGCATCTGCGGTCCTCACTTTCTCCTGCTGAAGGATTTGCACAGGTTAGGGGAGTGAGCAAAAAAGTGGCAGGTGGAGTATAACGTGGGCAAGTGTGAGGTCATGCAGTTTGCAAGGAAAAATAATGGCATGGACTATTTTCTAAATAGTGAGCTAGTTCAGAAGACTCGGGGTTGGGGGGTGGGTGGGGTGCTAGTCCAAGGATCTTGAAAGGTAAACCTGCAGGTTATCAGCAGTTGGGAATGCAAATAAAATGATTCCATTTATATCAAGAAGGTTTGAATATAAATGTAGGGATGTACTTTTGAGGCTTTATAAGATTTTGGTCAGGCTACAGTTGGATTATTGTGCACAGTTTTGGGTCCCATATCTCAGGAAGCATGCACTAGCCCTGGAGCATTTTCCAATAAGATTCACAAAAGTGGTCCCAGGCATGAAAAGCTTAACATATGAAGAACACCTGAGGGCTCTGAGTCTATATTGGATAGAGTTCAGAAGAATGTTAGGTGGTCTAATTGAAACTTATATAATAATGAATGACTTGAACAGGGTGGATTTTGGGAAGATATTTCCAATGGAGGGGAGACTAGGACCCAAGGGGACAGAGTAAAGAGGAGACCTTTTCAAACACAGATAAAGATGAACCTCTTCAGCCAGAGAGTGGTGAATCTAGGGGATTCACTGCTACAGAAGGCTGTCGAGGCCAGGTCATTGAGTATATTTAAGAGTAAGACAGATAGGTACTTGATTGTAAAGGGGAAGAAGGGTTACAGATAGAAAGTGGAAGAATGGTATTGACAAGCTTAACAGCCATCATTGAATGGCAGAGCAGGCTCAATGGGCTGAATGGCCAAATTTCTGCTCCAATGTATTCTGGTCGTATGGTTAATATTGGATCTCCTCACTCCTCATTGGAGATGTATCCTGGAATTTGATTTTTTTATGATTTATGAAGAGTAACATCCCAATACTGATGACTGGGAAATATCATGTTCCCTCCCTCCAGTCTCTGCAGCCATGTCCCCAATAACATAATCACACTGAAATTGAAAACCAATGCATGGTACCTAATCACAGTTGATTGACATCGACAACATTAACAGCATGACACTCACATGCCCTCTCTGATCCTGGACTAACCATCTGAATTGTGTGTCATATCATATTCTCTGTTAACACATCCATGCCATTTGTCTGTTAAAGCTCATGTTGTCGAAGGCACATTTGCCTGTCAGATTATGGACTAGAAAAGTTCTCTTCATATTTTACTGACATTATAATCACTGATCAGTAGTTACAGACTGTATGATTCCATTTATAAACGGAGAAACTTGTTTATATTCTGACAATCCTTTAACATTACTCCCATATCCAAGGCATATTGAATGATTACACGCAATCAATCTACCATCTCCAATATTCCTTCCCTCCGCCACCCCCACATATCCCAAGCTAAATGATTAAATTTTAAACGTTCTTCTGAATTTTAATAAAATCAATATTGAACTCAAAGAGGTTAAATTGAGTTATTTGTTCAGTGACCGTGATTAATGTAAATCTGCGTGGATCCTAATTATCCCAGTGGAGAGTTTCCATCGTTGGAAGATAAATGGGCTCTGTTCAATGTGCTATCCCATAGTGTGAGTAGGAGCATCACTTACAGCACTAACAGGGATCAGCAGCTCGAGAGAGAGGGAGAGGAGAAATCAGAATCTGAGAACATTAGACAGGAACGTTACAATAATAGTTCATAATCTGAGGACAATGGATTAGAATGTTCCAACAATGGATCCGAATCTGAGAATAGTAGACTGGAATGTTCAAACAATGGACAGGAGTTTATCCGAGGGTCTTTACTGGCTTTCTCAGCCTTGGGTATCATTAGCATGGCGGATCCAGGATATCCTTTGGATTATTCAAGGTGGTTACTATCCCATTCTCGCGATAATTGGTGTTCCTGGTAAGTCTTTATATTTGTCTACTAAACTGGGTTGAACTGAATTTCGGCTCATGATATGTACAGTTTGGAAAGTGCAAGTCAATATCTTCAGTTCCAAACAAAAATGCATTTCCTTATATATTATAACCAGCAAACTACGATTTATAAATTACTCACTGATATGCGAGAAGGAACCAGACTCTTCTCAAACTCCATAATCCATTTTGTCCTTCACAGATTTACATCTCCATGTCCTCCCAACTCACCAATCCTGTCCAATACCACCATCATGATATTCCAGTCTCATCCTCGGTCTCAGTGCAATATCTGCATAAACCATTTGTGCCTTTGTTCAATCCAGATGCAAAAGTTTCACGTTCCTAGTAACCATGTCCGTCACTAAATAATTGCTATTGAGAATGTTTAACTTGTTCCCTGCACATAATGGAAGACAGTTTATAGTAGTCAAGCCATTGACTCATAATCTAGAGCCACAGAATAATGGTCTGTTGACATCTCATGAAGGGAATTGGGGAGTTTAAAAGCAACCATTATCATTTGTTATGAAAACCAATCTGCTTGCCTCAAGACCTTTAGGGAAGTCAATGTGTCATGATTCCCTCCTCTGGTTTCCGTGTGACTTCTGTGATGAACACGTGGGTGTACTGTACCTTTTAGAGAATTAAAAGCCAACAATAACGACCTGACAGCACCAAGAGTTCTGAAAAATAGATATAATGTAACATTTGGTCGAACAACCCGATTAGCTCATTGTCTCGAATCAAATTCAGCAAAACATTTTAAATTATACCCCAACATACCCACCTCCAACCAAGTTTCAATTTATTATATTGACAATCTTAACAACCAATGATACAATCCAATAGTTTGGTGGTACAAGACGGTGGAAAATTGAAAAATTGAGAGAAGAACGGCCAGCTACCAGCATGCAAAGACTGTCTGAAAAATAGCTTTCCTATAGGTACCTTTAACTGGTGAAGCAGAGTCCCCAAGAAGAAAAGAAGACAGCAAAATGGAGAAGAACCAAAAGGTTCCTGGTTTTGAGATAAGCAGTTTTGTTTTGTATATCTTAATTAGGAGTCTTGTCGACCTAGTATTGTGGAGGGGGAAGGTTAAAGACAGGTTAGAGGAAGAAGTTGTAAATAGTCTTTCGTTTATTATTCTCTGTTATACTTTAAGAAACAAAGTTGTTATTTTTTACTTTAAATAGATTTGGACTCTAGAATTATCACAGATTACTGCATGGGATAAATCTTTTCTCTGTTGCTGGTTTTAATTAAGCAGGAAGATTTATCCTGTGTTGTGACACTAAAAATTCAAAGCTTTGTGTTTTACTCTTTATGGTACTGTGGAACAGCTGGACCAGCCACTCAGTTCAAGATCTGCATAACATGCTGCCCTGACCAGGGCTTCATACATCCTGTGAGAGAAGAATAAAGGTAAAGATAGCTCCCTTTTTCTGCCTGTTTTCTATATTGCTACATCTCATTTCCATTCAGGTACGTGATCATCCCCTATTTTAGGTGTATACAATCTCATTGAAATTCTCCCCGAGAGTGATGCACATCTCCATAGGAATCTCTGGTGCTGGCTTTATTGATGCTGGCGTACAGATCTAAGGCATTTATAAATTCCATGTCAGTCGTTGTGCATAGAGAAGGAATGGCTTTTTGTGGCACATGAAATAAATGGCGAAGTCTAAATGAGAGAAAAGATGTTTTGGACAATCCCTGAGAGTGTTGTTGAGGCAGTACTTGGGGTATTATGGATAGACTTTATCTCAAGTTTAACCAGACTAATCCCTGGGATGATGGCACCATGAGCAGTGAGTGAAACTCAGTGAGAGAATAAAAGGTGATTGCATTGAACTTTAAGGGGGATGGACAATCACTCATGATGTTCTAAACAGACACTGATACAGTGATAAGTTCCATGGCTTTTTTCACTCAGATTACATGGTTCTCGATAGTTTAAGAACCTCTGAGAACGTTCGACCCAACCACCCCCACTCCCTATTTCAACTGAGACAGAGAAAGAGAGGAGAGAGAGAGAGAGAGAGTGGGGGGGGGGGGGGGGGGTGGTTTCAGGCTTTTGAATAAACTCTCCCAACGTTAATAGAGTTCAATTGGTGCGTGATCCTGCCATGAACGTCATGTTATCCATAATCCCGACAGCAGCATCAGTACCTTCATTATAAAAGTGTTAACTCTTTCCAGCATTATAGAGAGAAGGAAAATCTTTTTTTATGCCACAGGAAAGAAACGGAGATGTCTAAGAGGAAAAAGAGTTATTTTAATCATCGCTGAGAATGTTGTTGAGGCAGCATTTGGGACACTGTTGTCAGACTTTCTCTCCTTTATAAGGAATGATGGCCTTGCCACAGAGAGTGTGCAATGAGGTTTGACCAGACTAATCCCTGGGATTATGGTACCACGAGAAGAAGACAGTGAAGATTAATCTCTGGCGTTGTGAGAGAATGAGAGGCGATTGCATTGAAACTTGAGGATGAGGGACAGTCACTCACGATGTTCTAAATAGACACTGATACAGTGAAAAATTCCATGGCTTCTTTTTTATTCGGGTTACATGATTGTCGATAGTTTAAGAGCCTCTGAGAATATTCCCCTCACTCCACACCCAATCCCCATGTCGCATGAGAGAGACAGAGGGCCAGTCTTTGAATAAACTCTCCCCACATTAATACAGTGCATTTGGTGTATGGTCCTGCACTGAAAGTCTCGTTATCCACAATCCCTACAGCAGCCACAATACCTTCATGCTAAAACAGTTAACTATTCCCACCAGATTCTGACTTCCATGGAGACGATGGGTGTGTCTTCTCGGCGATGGAAGATGCTTCCTTGAGACTTGGCACAAATCATTTGGCTTCCCTCCTCATTGCCAGCAAACTATGTTAAAGCAACACACGTTCTACAGCAATGGAACCATGATTAACATCATGGAGTCCTCTATCAGTGCAGTCTCAGTTTCATTGGTTTGTCATTTTGGAATATCAATGACCCCCTCATGTTCCGTATTACTGTCTCGTGGGGATGAATAGCCTCCTCCTAGTCTCATGGAACAGGTTTAAATGTCTGATTGTGCTCTGCCTGTTCCTGTTTAACAGCTCGATGCACTGAACAGACCACTTTCCTTCCTGTCTAACAGGCAGGAGTATTGAACGTACGTCACTCTTCCTGTTCCTGAATGCCAGCTCATACCCGTGTGCAACCAGCTTCAGATGCTGAATGATCTCCTTTTCTAGCTGTGGAAATGTGCAGTGTCTGGCCGTGCTGTTACATAAATGTTACCGACAGTTTAACAGCACAAACTGGAATGCTGTCCGGGTCTTGCTGCACATGGACACAGAATGGCTCAGGAGCTGATGGGGGACAAAATGTTCTGAACATTCTGTGATCTTCAGTCATCATACCTACTTCAGATCTTATGATAGGAAAATACATTGATGGAGCAGCTGAAGATATTTGTGCTGAGGGGGCTAACCTGTGGATCTCCTGCAGAGATGTACCAGGACTGAGAGGATTGTTGGCGACTGACCCCAAACCTCTTTATTTGTGTTCCGAAAGACTCCGTCCAGTGGGAAGGTTACACCTGATTCACATTCAGATCAAATAAGTAGGTGTTCCCGATGCCATCCTTAGTCAAGTGCTGCCTTGGTATCAAAGCCATTCGCTCTTTCCTGAGCCCCTGTGTTCGCCTCTTGTTCATATCAACAGGTGTTGGTGAATGAGTAGGGAGGGCTTTCCTCTCACAGAAGGTAATCACTGTCAGGAATTATCTGGGCGAGAGAGTTAGGGGAGCTTTATCTCTTAAAGCATTTAAGGAAGACGTAGATGGATTTTTGATCTGTCAGAGAGCTAAGGGGTGAAGAATTGGGCATTAAAGAGGAGTTACTGTCAACAGTAGATCAGCCATGATGTTATGCAATGGCTTGATCATCCAAATTACCTGATACTGTTCCTTTTGTCCTCATATTCAGTAATTGCAAAGTTAATGGCTGTAATTTTCCTGAATGTTCTTTTATTGAATGTTGCAAACAGAGAGAGTAAAGTGTTTTGTGAGTTATCTCTGCTTGAAGTATGGGGACTGTATTCACGGTGAATCTGGGTCTATGATATCACCAACAAATGAACCACAAGTTGCGGAGGGGAAACACTCTGTAAAGAGATCAGAAGCGTCTGTAGAAACAGATGACTTTTTCCAACCGACACCAAACCATGTGTGACAGTCTTGAGGGACTGAATGAGATTCTGTATTACTGTTGACCAGGTATTTGGAGCAAGTGGCCTCCATCTGTTCATTGCAGGAGATGTGAGGGGTTGCATTAAACTGATTCTGGATTATATGCAGGTGTGTCATTGCTCTTGTTGTACACAATTCCTTCCAGTCGCAAAAAAAGTCCCCACTTTATAATTTGGTGACATGCTTACATGTAAATATCGGTAGGTGTCTTTATAGTATGTGTGTGAATATCAATACATCTTTTTCTTAAAGTTTATTCTCTAGTTTTAGTCTCGCTGACAGGAGATAATAAGCATCCAGCTGATACACTTTCCAGAAAGTCATGGATGGTTCAATACTATTTCTCAGCTAAGATCAAAACTGATAATCCCCCATAACAAAAGGCCGGCATTCCAGGAATGAGTAAAGGGAAACCTCTTTGAGAATCTTCGAAAATAATTATATCTTTTTATTTTAGTTTAGGGGATCAATTCTGCGCACAGTACATCAGATGTGGTCTCAGCAATGCCATGTACAGATGCAGTAAAACATTCCTGTAATTAAACCTGATACCTTTTGCCAAAAACAGCATCATTCCACTTACCTTCCAAATCACTTGCTGCATCTGACTTCATATGATTCATGTCGCAAGAACATGGAAACCTCCTGTATCACAGAGTTCGGCAATCTCTCTCTATTTAAATTGTTTACCATTGTTTCATCCTTCATGCCAAAATGGACAACTTACCTTATGTTATTTCTGCTGAAGGTTTGCTCACTAACCTTCCCTGCCTGTATCACATTGCAGACTCACTACCTCCATTTGATGACACATTGAATGACCATCTTGGTGTATGAGCTAATTGAGCTCCAAGTCATTCCCTTCCCTTCCTCCAGATCTTTGATACAGATTGTTGATCATTGATGTCCCCACAATGATGTCTGAGGCACTCCATCAGTTACAGCTTTGCAGCCTGAAAATAAACATTTATCTCTACTTCCTATTTCCTGTTAGTGACAGCTTCCCTATTCCTGTGTAGCGGCTCAGGTGGGTTGAATGGCCTCCTCCTGGACTGTGTCGTGTACTGAATGAGCTGAATTACTTCATTCTGTATTATGTGTAATTACCTAGAGGGACATAATGGTCTCCTCCTGTGTCATCATAACGATCCTGTCTGACTGAATGGAGTGGTCCCCAACCCTGTTATAGTCTCGAGGGTGGATTGAGAAAACAACACATGGAATAGGGCCAGCAGTATATCTCTGTAAGAGCCTCGAAGAGTGGAGTAAGGGAACAATACATGGGATAGGGGCAGAAGTTACCCATTCGGCTGCATCATACAGAATGTTCATGGCTGATCCGACCATCTGTGTCTGGCCATCCATTTCCTGTCTGTTCCCAATAAACACTGACCCTTCTGTCCAGTAAAGATGAGTCGAGCTGAGCCTTGAATATCTTCAATAACCGCGTCTTCACTGCTCCCTGTGGATGAGGACACCACAGGTAGCACAACACTAAAGTGAAAGGGACATCCTTATTTCATTGTGGGCCTGTTATTTTAAAACTGTATCAAATCACCACCTCTTTTCAGACACAAGGACAGAAAAGTTAGGAATAATTAGGAACATAATCTCTTCCGGACTCCAAACCTATCCGACACTCCCACTGACCTTTTCCAATCAACTATGTATCACACCCAGCCTCTGCTGCTGTCTCAGGAAGAGAATGCTTGATAACATAATACTGCAGGAGCATTAAGGAAATGAGCAGATTGAGGCCTTTCAGCCAATCAAGTCGGGAAATCCATTCAATAATTTCTTATGTGTAACTCGACCTCATTCTTCTGCCTTCTCCCTAGAGTCCTTGATCCCCTTACAAATCACAAACGTGTCGATTTGTGTCTTAATAACACTAGTGTCTGTGTCTCTGTGTATCTGTATGAGAGTAAGTGTTTGTGCGTGTGCATGTGTGTGTGTGTGCCTGTGTATGTGTCCATGTGCTTGTTATCTGTGTGTTTGCGTGTCTACATCTGTCTGTCTGTGTCTCAGCCTGTGTTTCCATCTGTATTTATGTCGATTTGTATGTAACTGTATATGTATTTGTGTGTTTATACGTGTATGTATACGTATCTCCTTGTACAAAGTTACAAATCACACAACACCAGGTTATATTCCAACAGGTTTAATTTGAAGCACACTAGCTTTCGGAGCGACGCTCCTTCATCAGGTGATAGTGGAGGGCTCGATCGTAACTCAGAATTGATAGCAAAAATTTACAGTGTGATGTAACTGAAAGTATACATTGAAAAATTGATTGTCTGTTCAGCCTTTCCTCAGTTAGAATACAGTGATAGTTTCACTTCTTTCATGTGTAAATCACAAAACCTTTTTTTTTAAGTTGCATTCTCGGGTTAGCTGTTAACAATAGTGATAGCTAGACAATATGTTGAAGGTGTTAGCCCCCTGTGTTCTTTGTCTATGCCATGATGTTTAGTTTGATTCACTCATTGGTAAGCGATGATAGAAAAGAGCCAAGCAGTGCTCCCGCATTTTCTTCTCTATCCTCCTGCGGTGTTCCTGAATATATCTGGTCTGGACCAGGAGTATTTAGAAATACTACAAAGCCTAAAACATGCGTCCATTTATTTCAGTTACAAACACCAAAGTGTGAGAAAGTGACTCAATGATGGTTAACATAACAAATTGGAAAATATGTTAATCATAGTAAGTGACTTCAGAAGAATTCCAGCTATTGTGGAAACCTGAGAATTCTCAGAAATTAATCATTCCAAAAAGGAAGGCCATGAAACTGAAAAGGAAATCAAGAAGAGAACATATATGCTAACAAACAGGAATACAAAGACTGCATCAATCTACGATCTATATTACAAAGGAAAAAAGCAAGTTCAAACATGGAAATTTGTAATCGGGAGAGGAGAGGTCATTGTGGAGAACAGGGAAATGGCCAAGAAAACAACCAGTTACTTTGCATCTGTCTTCATGGAGGAAGATCCAGAAAATCACCCAGTAATATAAAGTGATCATATCGGATTCCTGGAGCTAAAGACATAAAGTCAATTCATATCAGTAACAAGGTAGTACTTGAACATGGAGCTGGATTGAGCATTGCTAAGTCTGACGAAACACATGTACTTCCTATCAAAATGTCGGAAATAAATCACCAATAGTAGTATTAATTGCACTGTCGATGACTGTGTTTTATTTTCCTGGACATTCTGCAGAGACCGGAAACTATTGTGGATAAACGTGAATCAAGCACTATAGATGAATGGAAGGGATCCAAACAGCTACACAGGGAAAAAGACATAGTGTGGAAAACTGCAGACCAGTTACCTTGACATTTGTAGGGAAACTGTTGGAAGCCATTACACAGGATGACATTTTTGCTATTTAGAAAGTAACAGCGACAATGGAGAGAATTAGCATGCTTTTCTAAGAGAGAAAACATACATGATAAACTTCGGAATTGTTTGAAGTTGTTTCAAATTCGATAATGGCGAACCAGTAGAAGTGGCATATATTGGATTTTCGGGAGGGTTTCTATAAGATCTCAGTGAGATCGTAAATGCAATGAATGTGAAGGGAATTTGGAGGAATATATGCAAGTGGAAAGTTAAAGTTTGGTTCGCCTTCATTTAAGAGAGTCAGAACATTGATGTAAAGACATGTTGAAGCAGTTTCACAGCGTGTTGATGAGACTGTATCTGGAGTATTGTGTACATTTTTATTTGGCCGAAACTCTGAAAGAATATACTGACCACAGAGGAAGTGCAATGGACACTCTCCAGATTTGGGTGGCACGGTGGCACAGTGGTTAGCACTGCTGTCTCACAGCGCCTGAGACCCGGGTTCAATTCCCGACTCAGGCGACTGACTGTGTGGAGTTTGCACGTTCTCCCCGTGTCTGCGTGGGTTTCCTCCGGGTGCTCCGGTTTCCTCCCACAGTCCAAAGATGTGCGGGTCAGGTGAATTGGCCATGCTAAATTGCCCGTATTGTTAGGTAAGAGGTAAATGTAGGGGTATGGGTGCGTTGCGCTTCGGCGGGTCAGTGTGGACTTGGGCCGAAGGGCCTGTTTCCACACTGTAAGTAATCTAATTAATCCCTCAGATGGTGAGATTGCCTGATGTGGAAACTCGGCCTGTGTTCTCTAGAGTTTCAAAGAAAGACAAGTGGGTCACAGTGAAATTTAGAAAATGCATATAACATATGACAAGTTGGAAAATAACAGAACGCTTCCCTCGCTGTCTATTCCACATTCAAGGCAAATAATGGCAGCATCTGGGACAGGCCAGTTAAGACTGCAATAAGGAGGGAATTCATCACTTGGAGGGGACTGACTAACACAGGGGCATGGAAACCTACTGGCAGGCAAGATTAGTGAGAATCTCCAGATATTCTACCAGTGTGTCCAGCGGAACAGAATAACCAGGGAACAGGTAGGACTAATTAGTGACTTGCCAAGTTGCATCCAAATCAACTTTAGTGGTCGGAGACAGACGGTGGTGGTAGAAGGCTGTTTGTGTGATTGGAGGGTCGTGTCCAATGGTGTACCACAGGGATCAGTGCTGTGTCTCTTAATATTTGTGATTCGGAAGTGTTGGTGTTGGACTGGGGTGGACAAAGCTAAAAATTGCAAAACACCAGGTTATACTCCCAAAGTTTTATTCGGCGACATTAGAGTTTGAAGTGCTTCATCAAAGTGCATAAACACCTGATGAAGAAGCAGCGCTTCGAAAACTCGTGCATCCAAATAAACCTGTTGACTATAATCTGATGTTTTCTGATTTTATCATAAAGGATGCAGCTGTGAATATGAACGAGGGGTGGGGGGGGCGTGTCATAAGTAAGTTTGTGTTTGATACAAAGATTGGCCGGGTAGTTGGCAGTGAGGAAGAAGGCCTTATGTTACAGGAAGATACCGATGGAATGGTCAGATGGTCACATCAATGGCAGGTGGAATGTAACCCTGATAAACATGAGGTCATGCACTTTGGAAGAATAAACCAGGGAGTGGAGGACTCAATGAATGGCAGCACAATAGGAAGCTCAGAGGGTGCTTCTTCACACATCCCTGAATGTGGCTGGACAGGGTAACACACATTTTGAGAAAGCGTACGGGAGCGTAAACACAGCCTTCACATATAGAAGTATAGATTAAAAGAGCAATGCAGAACTTTCGTTATGCCAAGATACTGTGTGTATTTCTGGGAGCTACATTACAGGAAGGATGTGATTGCACTGGAGGGGTTGCAGAAGAGATTTACCAGGATGTTCCCTTGGATGGAGCATATCGGCTATGGAGAGAGGCAGGATAAGCTCGGGTTGTTTAGATTGGAGCAGAGAAGGCTGAGGGGGAAATGAATCAGGAGGATAAGATTACGAGGGATATGGACCGGGTTGGGGGGGGGGATAGACAGCAGCTGGTCCTTTTAGTCAAAGGGACACACTTTTAAAGTGAAGGGTTTGAGGCTTAGTGAGGATTCGAGGACTGTTCTTCATCCAAAGTGTGTTGGGGTCTGGGATGCATTTCGTGAGAGGGGAATTGTCATGGTAACCTCAAAACCATTAGAAAATACATGTTTGTGCACTTGAACTGCCATAAGATTCACAGAGACGGGTTTTGTGTTGGAAGGTTTGGCTGATGTAGACCGTGCTGTATTTCTGATAGTACAGAGTCTGTGCTTCCGTGATTGCATGGCTGAGGAAGGTCAATCATTTAGTAGCTCAAGGTAGGAATTGATGCGTTTCTGAAGAATACGTCATCAAAATGGCTATGAGTGAACTTGTAATATCTTCTGAAAATACGTCAATGGCAAAATTAAGAGAAAAAGGTGCAGCTTTCTTAAAGTCTGATACCAGATAATTGAGGACAGGGAAATAGCAGATCAATGGAGCAAATGCTTCAGTTATGCCTTCACAGAAGGAAGCAAAACAAAAATAAAATTTCCTCGCAATACGAGGGAACTTGAGTCTGGTGAGAAAAAGGGAATAGAATGAAATTAGCAACTAAAATGTTTTAGAGAAAATATTGGACTGAAATTAGTAGGCAGAGATAAAGTCAACAGGAGTTTATGAAATAGGATTCATATTTGAGAAAGTGGTTTTTAGCAAAATTATGGAGAAGGTATCAACGCAATACGATTGGAATCTCAGAAAGAGTTTTGATTAAGACCCAGTTTGTGCAAATTCGAATTCTATGGCACGAGGGTTAATATATGGTCATTGTTGTGGAATGGGAGAGCTGGCAGGAAACAGTGAGTAGGAATAAAACCGTGTTTTTTTGAATGGAAGGCTTGGAGGATATAACAAGGATCGAGATTTGGCATCCAGCTATTCCCATACACATCATATCTTTGGTTGAGGGGCTCAGTTGCAATATTCACAATTCTGCTGACAGCACTAAACGATGTCAGCTTGTGAGTGGATGAGGAGGATGGAAAAAATGCTCCAAGGTGAGTGAGACAAGTGGAGTGACTAGGCAAATACCTGGCAGATGGAGAGCAATGGCAGAGATGAGAGGTTGTGTACTTTGATGGGATCAATTGAATGGCAGCCTATCATTTGAAAAGGGATTGGTTAAAAAATGTTGATCTGTAGATGAACTTAAGCTGCATTTTTGTTTATTTCTACGCAGCCTTCAGAGTCCATGTTGGGCAGTGAGTACTGAACAGGGAAGTCAATACTGGGAATGGCATTGGCACGCTGTACACAGTTTACATAGACCCAGCATGTGGGGAGCTGTAACAGTGAACAGAATCTGGATCTCCCTGTACACCAGTCACTGAAAGCAATATTGCAGGAGCAGAAAGTAGGTAGGAAGATAAATGATTTATTCACCTTCATTTCATGGGTATTTAGAATACAGGAGTAAAGGTAATTTACTGCAAATGTACAGGCCTTGGTGGGACCCCATCTCTAACATTGCGCAGTTTTGGTGTCCTTCCCTAATAAAAGGCAAACCTGACATTGTGGGAGTGCAGTGAAGGATGACCAGACTGATCTCTGGGATGACAGGTTAGTTGTGGGAGCAGAGTTTGGGGTGACTGGGCCTGTATTCCATGGGCTTTAGGAAAATGAGTGGAGATATCAGTGAGATATATAAAACTCTGACAGGTATTTCAGATTGGGAGCAGGGATGATAGTTCACTTTGTAGAAAACAGTTCACAAATCGCATTGCAGTCACATCGTAGTTAATAAACAAGTGTTATCAGAGAACTCCCTATATATTGATGGACCAAAGGCACTATATTTCATGATGTTTAAACATATTTTGGGATATGAACATTGTGTGGGGAAAACTGCATTGAGGAGATGTTTGGCCATGAAATAACATGGGGAAAGCTCAATGTGCTGATTGACCTCCTCCTTTCCCGATGTTTCTGTGTAGTCTGTGAGAAAGCTCTGTAAATGTTGTCACAAGCTCTCAGATGTTAGGAAGGCTGTCTATGCAGGGTCAACAGGACTTTGTTTTCCATTCCCTTTTCTGATAACGAGGGTTAATGCCGGATGTTCTGTCAGGTTTTATCCTTTAAGACCTCAGAGTAGTTTGATACAACTGAGTGTCTCACGTGGCAGATTCAGAGACCATGTCTGTGCGTCTGGAGTCTCTTTTAGGCCAGACCAAGAAAGCACGGGAGGTTCACTTCCTGAAAGTATATTGATGAAGGATCTCGATGTTTACAATCAACATTAGACACAAGATCACTATTACTGTCACCAGATTTTAGGTCTCGATATCTTATGAATTATTTCTAACTTCCACCAGCTGCCAGAGCATTGGCCTGGTCTGGATTCGTAATCCAATGATATGTCCACTGCAGCACCATCTCCACATGGGGACCTATCGGAAACCACAATGTCCTGATTATTTCGGTGCTACTTGACAGCTCTATCAAAAAGAATTCCCACCAATTTGACTATCGTGGTGGGACTGAGGGTGTGGTAATTGGTCAGATTGTAATTATTCTCCTATTCAGGGACTCATAGTTGAGTAATTTTCCACACTAGAGAAAGTGAGGACCGCAGATGCTGGAGACCAGAGCTGAAAATGTGTTGCTGGAAAAGCGCAGCAGGTCAGGCAGCACATAAGGAGCAGGAGAATCGACGTTTCGGGCATGAGCCTGAAGAAGGGCTCATACTCGAAACGTCGATTCTCCTGCTCCTTGGATGTTGTCTGACGTGCTGCGCTTTTTCCAGCAACACATTTTCAGCTAATTTTCCACATTGCCAGGGAGATGTCAGAGTTGGAGCTGGAATGAAACAGCTTCCCCAGGGACACGGCTTGTTGTGCAGCACAAGTCTTCAGTCCGATTGCAAGAATGGGGTCAGGGCCTATTGCCTTTGTCACATCTATAGTGTTCAGGTGTTTCCTCAAGACCGTACCACAAATCGAATTGCTTGAAGACTGGCATCTGTGATTCTGTGGGAAGCATGATGAGTTTGAGGTGGATCATCCACTCAACACGTCTGGCTGAGGGTAATACAGCCACCACACTCTTGACTTTTTTCACTGACGTACAGAGCTGTTCCGATATTTAGGATGAGGATATTTGTGGAGTCCTCTGCTCCAGTAAATTGTTTAATAGTCCATCGACATTTGTGTTTGCATTTGGCAGGACGACAGAGCTTAGATCTGATCTGTTAGTCTTGGAATCATTTCCCCTCTCCATCAGACATTAGTTCTGCTGGTCGGAATGTAACCAGTTAAGCGTGGTAGCTTTAATGGGTTGTTAACAGGTTTAGATCCACGTGATTCCGACCCTGGCATGTTCACCCACATTCATCACTGAAACACGGACTGGCTTAATGGTAATGGTAGACTGATGAATTATCGTCTGGAAAATTCTACAGATTGTTGTTCAATACAATTCTGTTTCTGCTGCTGCTGTGATCTACAAAATCAAATGATAACCCAGTTTGAGTTGCAATATCTACAACTCAATTCTACTGACTGTCCCACAGTTCACAACGGGACCCATTCACCCATCAGCCCTGTATTCTATACTTAACCTGGTTTCTGATGCGGTAACACTTGTATTTTCATATTCTCATTCTGCTGAGAGCCTCTCCCTGATGTCACACCTCCAATTTGTTATTTTAACTCAATCCATTTAAACTAATGATCTAAATAGTTTCTCTGCCACAATGTCAACTTCTGTATTTGAAGAGAATGTGTTTCCCTCTGTTTTTCTCCCTGAAATTATTAAGAGCTCTGCAGTGTCAGTGATGCTAACCTTATGCAATTTCAGAGTCAAGGAATCTCTGCACCATGCATTATTGTTCAGTTCCCAGTGTACGGCTCTCCATTTTGGACAGGATGTTTGGGCATCTTTGTCATTGGAAATTGTTCAGAAACAGAAATTGCTGAAGAAATTGATGAAGATGTTGCAGCATCTTCTGGAATGAATGTAGTGTTAATCTTTCAGTTCCAGTGACCCTAGACAAAGTTCCCAGTTTCTCAA
Source organism: Hemiscyllium ocellatum (assembly GCF_020745735.1). Taxonomy (NCBI): domain Eukaryota; kingdom Metazoa; phylum Chordata; class Chondrichthyes; order Orectolobiformes; family Hemiscylliidae; genus Hemiscyllium; species Hemiscyllium ocellatum. Next base: position 75,430,951 of record NC_083419.1, read on the forward strand.
GCAATTTTGGTATTTTTATTACCAGTAGCCATAGTTATTTGTTTTGCGAAAGGTGTTCTGTGCCTATTCATTTCTGGAGGAGCTAAGCAGGTCTGTCAGCATCTGCAGAGACAGAGAAACGGCGTTAGCATTTGAAGCGCAGTGTGACACGTCTTCGTAACTGAAAAGCATTGGAAACTTGGCTTTTTAATACCTTGCCAGAGGTGGGAGATTTGTGACAGGGACAAGAGAACGTGACAAAGATAAACCGGCTTTTCACAGTGGTGAACGAGAAGATGATAGAAAATGGGTTTAAATTAAATTGTGAATGGGGAAAGGAGTTCTCTTTATTGAGTGCAAGATAAAAAAGACACAATCACACAACGTCATAGGGAGGCCAGGAGGGAGAATGTTGACTAAGGTCTGGCCATAAATAGATTTTCACTATCGAGATCATCACCTCCTTTAGAGAAAGGATATCAGGTGCTTGACTTCTTATTGGCACTAGTAAGCGATTCATGCTGCCTTAGTTTTGTAATAGGGAGAAAAAAACACAAATCACAGTATGAAGTTTGGGCTGAGTATTGTTTACCTGTCATGTTTACTATAGCTTCAAATTTGCAGTATTTATCTTTAACTGCTTGTTCTTGAAGTTATTATTGGATGAAGTGTAGAAGGTGGAGGGATGGCATTATAGAAGTTTCTAAAATCATGAGGGGTATGGATAGCATGAATAGCCAAGGTCTTTTCCACGCTTGGGGGAGTTCAGCCGTAGAAGGCATAGGTTTAAGGTGACACAGGGAAAATTTACAAGGGACGCAGGGGCAGTGTTTTTACCCAGAGGGTGGTATGGGTATGGAATGAGCTGCCAGAGGTAGAGTGGTAGATGGATGTATAGCTAAAACATTTAAAACTCATTTGTACAAACATATCCATGGGAAACATTTCGAGGCATATGGGGCCAAATGAAAGCAGATGGGATGAGCTTAATTTGGAAAACCTAGCCAGCATGGACATTTCGAAAAGCTTCACGCAGAATCAGTGTGATTTTGTGAAAGTGAAATTATACTTTGCCCTCTAAAATCATGCAAAGTATTTCAGGAGGTGCCTGAGAATGTAACAAGTGGACTTGATAAAGGAGATCTGGTAGACAACAGGCTTTCCAGAGATTTTCCACAACGTATTACAAAGTAAAAGTTCTTACACAAGACAGAAGCTGGTAGGATGATGGATAATGTATTAACATGGGACAATGATTGGTTAGCGTATAGAAATTGGAGAGTCAGGATAAATGAATCTTCATGATAAAGGTGCATCTGTTGGAGGACTACAGCTATCAGTCCGATGGCATCAGTTATTTACACTCTATACTGATAGTCTGAAGGAGTGAGCTGAGTGCAATATACATCCGAGTTTGAGGATGACACTGAGCATCAAAAGCAGGTTGTTATTTAATGGAGAACATTTCCAGAAAAGGAACAGTAAAAAGGGATTGGAGTGCTCCTGTGTCTGAAACATAACGTCAGCATGCTGATGCAGCAAGTAACTAGGTTGTTTCATTAGCCAGCTTCCAGGGATGAAAGGGTTGTGTTATTGAGAATCTCTAAAATGGTGAGGTGATAATTCATTAGGGTTTAAATAAATGAGGAGTGATACTGCTCAAAATTACAAGACACAGAAGGGACTTGAGAAAGTCGATGTTGAGATGTTGTTACCATACCTGAGTGGAGTCTCGAACTCGAGGACATGGATACCGAATATGGAATATCGATTTCTATCTGAGACACAAAATGATGCCTTCTCTCAGAAGGCAGCGAATGTCTGGGAGTCCCTAACCCAGAGAAGGATGGAGGGATACAAGGAGTTGGCAAGAAAGTGGCGTTAGACCTGGAGTAGATCAGTCATGTTCATATTAAATGACAGGGCAAGCTTGAGGGGCCGAATAGCCTACTCTTGTTCCTATTTATTAATTTCACATGTTATGCTTTTGCAAAGTAACTGGTTATTTTCCCGGAAGTTGTGTTGTGTAATGCTACATTCGGGTGAGCAGAGGATTTGTTTGAGTTAACACTGGGTGGGGTATGGGGGCTGTATTCACAGTAAATCTGGGTCTGTAACACGACCCACATCTGGAGCAGACATCGCCGAAAGGGGAAGCCTGGAAACAGGGATGGGGGTGAGTGTCACTTCCAGACCCAGCCTCGATTTTCCAAGAATATTTCCAAAACTGCACCGAACCATCGCAGTGGCCTCGATCTGCCCCTGTGTAGCAAGTCTCAAGGGCTGAAAGGAACATCAGAACACAGGACTGAGGGACACGAGTGGGCAATTCGGCCTTTGACACTACTCAACCAGTAAATAAACTCGTGGTTCATCTCATTGTGGTCCCAGCTAGACTTTTCTCTCCATGCACCATTATCCCTGATTCACATGTCTATGGAAAATCAGACAAAGCGTGCTTCGATATAATATAAAGATTCAGCCATCCATCTTCTAGGAAAGAGAATTCCCACTTGAAGGAATTCCCACTTTCTGATTTTTTTTCACACTCCAGCTGTGACTGAGGATGGAGGGTGTCACTCTTTCCTTTTCTAGTCCCACTCCTCCACTGCTCGCAACAAATTTTCAATGTAACCAGGTTGGGTGACTTGGCCGATGATAAAGGTCTCAGACTGGGTCAGGTTCAGTGATAAGAAGAAGTCAGGCAGATTTCTTTAGTCAGCCACAACTTACTAACAGAACTAACAGAGGGATATGTTGGATCTGTGTGTAGCACTGCTGCCTCACATCACCAAGGAGCTGGGTTCAATTGCAACCTCGGGCGACCCTGTATGCGGAGTTTGAACATTCTCCCCATGCCTGTGTGGGTTTCCTCCCAGTGCTTCAGTTTCCTGCCACAGTCCAAAGATGTGCAGTTTAAAGTGGATTGCCCATAGTACCCAGGGATGCGGAGGTTAGGTGGGTTAGTTATGGGAAATGCAGGGTTACATGGATAAGATTGGGGCACGTTCAGGTGGGATGCTGTTTGGTGGGTAAGTGTGTACTTAATGGACGGAATGCCCTGCCTCCACACTGTAGAGGTTCTATGACAATGATAATAAATTTGGACTTTACAAACACCCAGTGGGTACATACTAATCCACACTTATCAAGGTCTTGTCTGTTTCAATCTCATTCCAAGAGTAACCTGTTAAAGCCTTTATAATATAAGCCCTTTACCCCAGGAATACGTGAAATGAAATATCTCTGAACTGCTTCCAATGTAATTACATCCTATCTCAGATAAGGAGACACAAAAAACTAATCTCACACTCAGATCATAATGCTTATAATTGTTTTCTCAAAGTGCTGTGAGTCTTTGGAACACTCTTCCCCACAGAGCATTGGAGGCAGGGATATTGAATATTTTTGAGGCACAGATGTAAGGTTCATAAATAACAACACAGTCAAGGATTATCGAGGAATGGGCAGCAATGTCCAGTGTGGGCGGACATGTAGACAGTGGTATCAAATAACACGGCTTCAGAACCTCCAGGAACATAATGCAAAATGAAATGATAATATCGATAAAATGTTAAGGGGGAATACAGTATTGCTGCGATCCAGAAGGTCTGCTTTTCTGGGCTCTGCATCAACACACGGGCAAAGTGGTTCGCTAACCTACCCCATCCCAGCCATTTACTTAAATTCCAACACTAAAAGAGCGATAGAATCTTTACTGATCCCGATTTGTCAAAGGGAAATGACAAAACATGGGGAAAGGATCGAGTACTCCCAACAAGTGTTGCACCCGTCAGAAGAATCGAGCATACTGAGGCAATATCTGCAACCCATACTGCTCGTTCGATGGACCAAGTTGCTCACCAGGCCTTGTTCACTGAGTTCATCATGTTACATGAAATGATTGAAGCCATGATTGAAGAACAGTTCAGCCATGGCTCGAGCCGCTCACAGCCGTGCTCCAAAAACATGAGCAGCAACTTGACAGCCTTGGAAAAAGAACAGACGATGCCAAGCACCGAACTGCAGTGACAGAGACCGTGATCGATACCTCTCAGGAGAGGATCCTCGCCCTTGAAAAACAGGTCTGCACCTTAACTGAACAAGATGACGACCTCGGGAACAGGGGTAGGATGGAGAATATTCTGATCGTCGGTTTGCTGGAGGAGACAGAAGGTGATCAGCCGGTGAGTTTTTTCAAGAACTGGCTGCAGTGATCCCTTCACTTGGAAACTGAGGAGGGGCTGGTGAAGACTGAGACAGTTCATCGGGTTACGACATAGAAGTCAGACTCAGACCAATGCCTTCATCCTGTCCTTGCGCAGTTACATAGTTATGGGGACAAACAAAGACTGATGGAAGCTTTCAGAACTCGGGGAAAGATCCGATGGGTTTAATTCACGAGAGCCCCAGGATTATGCTCTTTCAGGACATTTTAGTGGCGGTGATTCAGGAAAGAAAATATTTTGCTGAGATCAAAAGAAGAGTAAGGGAACTCGGGATTCAGTATTCCTTACGCTACCCAGCGGTGCTCCGTATTGCTTTCAGTGGATTCATGAACTCGTCTGACTGTCCAGAGAAAGCGAAAATTTTATGGACATTTTAAAGTAAGCTGGATATTTAGATAATCATATTTCTCCTAAAGACATTTTGTTGATTTTTCTGGTATTAAGCAGTATTAAATTATAGCCGGGACTGAGTTGAGTACTCATTTTTAACTTCTTCATTAGTATTACTACTCTTTTTCTCTTTCTTTGCTTGTGTCTGGGGTGCGGCTCAAGATGAAGGGAGTTACAAAGGTAGTTGTGATGTCTAAGTGCCAACCGAAGGGCAGTTCAAGCCCGATTTTTGTTGTTAATTGCCCAGGATTCCATATTGGTAGCCCGCACAAGATAAAGTTTTGAGATATGTTAGCGTCCCCAGTAGGCGGTAAATTCCCCAATCGAGCGTGATTGGCATTTTGGATTTTATTTCATTCTTTGTTTTTTTTTAATGTGTTTAGCTTTGGAAAGTTTTAAGACCTTTTTAGTTGTAGTAGTTTTAGGTTGTACAGTTTTTAGGCTCAATGAGTCTTTTTTTCATTAATCATCAGCGATGTGTAATTCGATGTGAAACTCTAGAGTTAAAATGTTGCTCCAATGAGTTATGGATAATGATGTGCTGAAATGTTGTACCTGGAACATTAAGGGGAGCCATCTGTCAGTCAAGAGGAAAAATGTACTTTCTAGTCTTCAAAAAGAGAGGGTGAATGTTGTCCTATTGCAGGAGATGCACCTTGATGGCAAGGAACATTTGACGTTAAAGAAGGGCGGTTTGATCGTTTTTTTCTCTCGTCTTTTAGTACAAGGAGTAGGGGAGAAGCCATCCTTGTGAAGAAGAATCTTCCATTTAAATTACTAGATTGCATTAGACACTCACGGGAGGATCATCGTCCCCAAAATCTTGAGCTATGGGAAGTAATACAGTATTTTGAATGTTTCTTGCCCCCCCCCCCCCGGTGCACCATCTTAAAATCCTGGTAGATGCATTTTCCAAATTTAGTTATCTTGCATCGTGGCACATAACTGTAGAAGGAGATTTCAACTGTCTTATGGACCCACGGTGGACAGTGCCCAAATGTCCCCCAATACCCTCGTTATAATGGAAGCAATTGGTTCTCTAGCTGAATTAGAGCTGATGGAAGTCTGGAGGCAGATCTACCTCACAATTTTGCAGGGATTTTATTATCTCCTTTAAGCCACACAAATGGCACACGAGGGTTGATCTTTTCCCCATCCCTGCAACAATCTTAGATATGGTGGCATCCTGCGGAATTGGGAATATTATCCCAACATTCCTGCCTCGGAAGTAAGATAGAAGTAACATAAGATTATGTTGTATGCAGATGAGGGTCTTATGTTTTTGTCAAATCCCACAGTTTCGGCAGCTCACGTGATGCAATGCATTAATTCGCTTATCACCTTTTCCGGCTATAAGATTAATTTTACAAAGTTTGTGTCCATCCCTATGGGAGTTCCAGGGAAATACCTGATATTGAAGGCAAATCCTGGTTTCCTTTTAAATGGTCACGAGGGTGGTTTACCTATTTTAGTATATTCATTACACCCGTCTTTGATCATTTATTTAACGTGAACTATGTCCATTTGTTTGACAAAATTAAACAAGACCTTCAAAGCTGGGATGCACTTCCAATATCCTGGCTAGGTCCGTTAGCTGTTCTTCAAATGAATGTCCTTCCTTGTTTGCTATACCCCATGTGAATGCTTCCTTTGATGTTTCCCAGACAGATATTTAGGAGACGTAATGGCTGGTTTAGCTCTTCTATTTGGCACCAAAAGCGACTCTTTATCAAGCTAACCAAATTACGACTACCCCACAGATTGTGGGGAGTCGATCTCCCAGATTAAAAGCTATCAATTAAGCTCTTTTTTATCCTATGTTAATGTCTGGGCCACTGAGGACTCGGTGTTAATACGGTAAGATATTGAACCCTCTCAGACAAAGTGAACCCTTATTAGTCTGTTGTTCTTAGGCAAAATGGCAACATTTATGAAGTATTGTCATAACCCAATAATTATCAATAAAGTTAAACCATTAATGCCAATATGTCAGGTCGAGGGCAGTATAGCCATAACTATGCTGCTTACCCCTATAATTGGTATAACGAGTTGTCAACCAGGGATAATGGATTCCATGTTTAAACTGTGGGAAGCCAGGGATGTAACTTGCTTGAGTGGTTTAGAATTAATAGAATCCCTACAGTGTGGAAACAAGCCTTTGGGCTCAACAAGTCGACTTCGAACCACACAGACCCATTCCCCTAGTATCCTAAATTTACCCTGACTAATGCTCCAACCTATATATCCCTGAACACTATGGGTGATTTATCAATAGCCAATTCATCTAACCTGCATATCTGTGGATCCTGGTGCTGTGAGGCCGCAGTGCTAACTGCTGAGCCACCACGTGTTATTTGAGGGAGAAAGAATGACATCATTTGATCAAATAACTCGTAAGTATGGACTACCTAGTAGAGACCTCTTCTGTTTTTTTTATCCAGATCAGTGATTTGATTTAAAAAAATACACCTTTAACAGACTCTCACAGATCGGATAGAGAGAAATGGGTGCTTATTGCTTAGAACACACTCTCTGCCAGTACCCTTTATCATTAGTTGGAGTGTGTACCCTTAGACGAGACTGTGCAGCTTTGTAATGTCTGCGAGAGAGAGATATTGGGGTTCAGACCACCTCGGAGAGATGGGACGATATTTGTGAAAATTCTCAAAGGATTTTTATCTGTAATAGGGCCCATTCCATGCAGTTGAAAATTCTTCATAAGGTCTATCTGACCCCAGATTGACCTTCAAAATGTGAAGTCGAATTATCTTCAGCCTGTCATAAATGCAGAATGACCACAGGTACTCTTACTCATTGCTTGTTGTCCTGCTGCAGGCTTCAAATATATTGGAGCACTGTGGTAGCTGTGATAGAGTAGGTATTGGGGACTGAATTGGAGATGGATCCAGTTTTTCTTTTCCTGGGCCTGCTCAGGGTACCTTACGCAGATGCACATGATGAAAACAATATATTCTTACTTTCTGTGTTAGGAAACATGTTCTGTTGTATTGGATGTCTGAAAACCCTGGGTCTGTTGTGTCATCGTAAGTTCTTCATGGAGAATATCCCTTTGGCTTTCTCACCAGTATGATGCATTAAAAAAAACAGAGATTTATATAAGACATGGCAGCCCTTTTTGGATTACCATGATGCAGGTTTATCTGTCACATTAAGAAGGGCTTTAATATAGCCATGACGATATTGTCTAATGAATCTAATATCCAGCAAGGAACAATTATGAACATAAAAATGCGTATCAGTTAATGCTCTTGAAGAACGAGAGCTATTGTTTTGTTATGCTGAGGTGTACTATTTATTCATTACTTATTGTTTATTTTTGTTTTTCTTCTGTCCATTTTGTGTTTTTAACTTGTTTTGTAAGTACATGCACATGAGTGTAATTTTGTTCAGTTATTTGAATTGTGTTGTTATTGGGTTATTATAATATAAAAAATCCCTTTTCAATAAGATTACTTTTAAAAAAAATAAACTGCTAACATTGATAGAATAGAGATCCTAAGAACTCTCATTGGAGAGACCACTCATGCTGGTTTACCCTGAGGGTCACCACATCTCGGGTGATGGGGTGAGGTTGAGGTTGAGAGAGCGTCCCCTTCATGGTAACCTCTGTCAGTGTGAGGAACTGAACCTGCGCTGTTGGCCTCCCTCTACATCACAAACCTGCCGTCCAACTAACTTAGTGGGAGACTGTGCAACTGTCAGAAACAGAAACAGTCACAGGGAAAGGGCAAGAGAAACTTTTATAACAATGAAAATGGTGCAATTCAAATAACGGTCAAGATAACGGCTGAGAGTAAATACGTTCTCTGCCCGAAATTATATTTTATAACAAGACGTGTTAAGAAGCTGCCTTTGATTTAATATCATTAAGGTGAGTCAAGTGAAATAACCAGAATTACTAAGTGTGATTGGACATCTAAACCACAAAATAAGTGTAGATTTTTTGTTTGGTATGTGTAAAGCATGCTGACTGTCGTATGAAAGTATAAAGCAGATGGAATATATTGTTAGGACAGTGCGTTCCATGGGAAATGCCCTCGAACAGGCACTTGAAGAAAACTGGGGTAAAAGTACCGGAGTGCCGTCTGGTCAATCGTGATGGGTGGGAGAATCGGGCTGGTATTGAATGAGAGGGACACCATGTGGTCGGATGGGTAGCTAATGAGGTGAGTTCCATAAGATAGCACCACGAAACTAGCTCAGCTTTATACAGACAATCCCTCTGTCACACTCAACGAAAATGAAACTGAGACAAATTACTGTTTTATACAGCTCAATGTGTCGAAGACTCTGCAGTCCTCCCTCCCAGTTACGAAGCTGCAGGACAAATGCTCATTCAAAACTCTCCATCGCCTGAACTCATACTAATATACCATTCACTCATAATTCTTCATTATACCGACCCATGTTGCATGATACTATCAAAATATCTTAATATCAGCATTCTGGAAACAGTGACGTTTTTTCTCAGTCTCCCCCTCCCTGTCTCTATCCCAAAACACACATATTTACAGTCATATGGTTCTACAGACGGAAACAGGCCCTTCTGCCCAGCTGTTCCATGCCGAACAAAATGTCCATCCACACTCATCCAATTTCTCTGCCCTTGCTCTGTATCCTTTAATATTTTCCTATCTGTGTACTTGTTCAAATGCCTTTTCAATGTTGTTATTGTATGCACCTCAACACTTCCAGTGGCAGCTCAGTCCATATGTGTACCATACTCTGTGTAAAAAAGTTGCCCCTACGGGTTAATTTTTATTTCATTTCTCTAGATGGATTTCCTCTAGTCCTCGAATCCCCAACCTTGCCAAAAAAATGAAGTATTCACCCCGATGCACGACTCTCATAATTTGATAAGATCTAAACTTCCTGCTGTGGTTCTGTTCGCCGAGCAGGGAATTGATGTTTCAGATATTTCGTCACCTGTCTAAATGACATCCTCAGTGCTTGGGGGTCTCCTGTGAAGCGCTTCTGTGATGTTTCCTCCGGCATTTATAATGGTTTGTCCCAGTCTATGGTAATATAATTAAAATTGCCTATTATGACAATCCTATTGCTCTTGCAAGCCTCCCCAGCCTCCCTGCATATTTGTTTCTCTAATTCCCATTGATTATTTGGAGGCTTATAGTGCAACCATTATAACAGCACCAACCCGCTCTTACTTCTGTGCACCATCCACAAAACCTCACTCAACATTATCTCAGTTATGTCATCTTTAAATATTGGAGTGGTATGTGCCTGAATCGGAACTATTGGTATTGAAACTGTTTCAATTTACATCTCTCCCTTCCAGCGATGTTCACACCCACAGCACCCCTTGTCAAGGTGCAATGGAGATATAAAGCTGTAAATGGATGGGAGCTGCACATCCTGTTACTTCCAGTATTGGCTGCATGTTTCCCCACACTGGGCAGTGATCTAACACAGTGTTACCGAACAATGCAAAAGCCTGAGGTTATATATGAATGAACCAGTGTGGTCTGCACAGCTCCCTATGCTGGACATTTAGCAAAGGATTATGGATCAGGCATTGGTGTGGGCTGCACAGAGTTCCACTCCGGACATTGCTGGGTTGCATTCAGCAGTACGCTAGCTGGATCTATACAGTGCTCCATCTTGAACGTACAATGGATGGGCTGGTTATGTGAGTTGGATTGCAATTGTGAGAGAACTAAACATCTGGCAGTGCCTTTATTTTGTGTTTTCATTCTTGTGATTGGTCCCTTCAAATCCTGACTCATCTGATTAGACCCGACCCTCTGGATGAGTGATGGTGAGTGTTGCTACGGCATCTGTTTCTGCAACGTGACCAACAAATGGAGCAGAGGCTGCAGAGAGGGGAGTCTCTGTAAAATGGAATGAGGGAATCACTATCAGATCAGCTGTGCTCTGAGTGACTGGTGGGGCAGGATTGTGTGGACTCATGAATGCAAAATATTCATCTATTTCTGTTTGCAACAGGCAAACTCCCCTTCTCTGCTAGTGCTCAAAGCTGGTGGGGAGTGAATCACCTCCTGCTGTCCCTGCGTAACAGGATCCTGGGGCCTCACAAGCCTCCAGATTTCCCAGTGCCAGCCTCAAGCAGTTGAGTGACTCCCTCCTGTTCCTGTGTCCAAGTCTTGAGCTGTTGCGTGACTCCCTCCTGTCCCTGTGTCCCTGTCTCGAGCAGTTGAATAGCTGCCTCCTGTTCCTGTGTCCCAGTCTCGAGCAGTTGAGTGACTCCCTCATGTTCGTGAGTCCCACTCTCGAGGAGTTGAATGACTGCCTCCTGTTCCTGCGTCCCAGTCTCGAGCAGTTTAATGACTGCCTCCTCTTCCTGTGTCCCAGTCTCGAGCAGTTGAATGGCTGCCTCCTTTCCCTGCGTCCCAGTCTCGAGCAGTTTCGTGACTCCCTCCTGTTCCTGTGACCCAGTCTCGAGCAGTTGAATAGCTGCCTCCAGTTCCTTGTCCCAGTCTCGAGCAGTTGAGTGACTCCCTCATGTTCCTGAGTCCCACTCTCGAGGAGTTGAATGACTGCCTCCTGTTCCTGTGTCCCAGTCTCGAGCAGTTGAATGACTGCCTCCTGTTCCTGCGTCCCAGTCTCGAGCAGTTGCGTGACTCCCTCCTGTTCCTGTGACCCAGTCTCGAGCAGTTGAGTGACTCCCTCCTGTTCCTGTGTCCTAGTCTCGAGCTGTTGATTGACTGCCTCCTGTTCCTGAGTCCCACTCTCGAGCAGTTGAATGACTGCCTCCTGTTCCTGCGTCCCAGTCTCGAGAAGTTGAGTGACTGCCTCCTGTTTCTGTGTCCTAGTCTCGAGAAGTTGAGTGACTGCCTCCTGTTCCTGTGTCCCAGTCTTGAGCAACTGAGTGATGCCTCCTGATCCAAAGTTTGTGAAAATAGATGTCCTCCTCTTGCTACTGAATAACAGGCTCCAATCGCTCTCTGCTCACCTGCTGCTCCTGTGGAATGAACTTGAGGGACTGAATGGTCCCTTCACATTCTTTACAGCTTCTCTTGACTAAAAGCCTTTCGCCTGTTTCTGTAAAATACCATCAAAATCTGAATGACGTAGTTTTGTATTTGACTCTCAGTAATTGAGCAAACAAGCTGACTGACAGAATTCAGAACCTGAATAGCCTCTTCCTGTTCCTGTGTTATACACTCAAGAGGCAACAGAGTCTCAGTGATGTACAACATGGAAAAAGACCCTTCGATCCAGTCGTTCATTCTGACCAAATATCCTAAATTAATCTCGCCCCCCTTGCCAGCACTTGGCCCATATCCCTCTAAACCCTTCCCATGCACGTACCCATTCAAATGCCTTTTAAATGGTGTAACTGTGCCTGCCTCCACCACCTCCTCTGGGTGTTCAGTCCATAAACACAGCAGTCTCTCTTTGAAAGTGTTGTGCCTCATTTCCCTTTATAAATCTTTCCCCTCTAACTTAAACCTTTGTCCTGTAATTTTCGACTCGCCTATCCTGGTGTAAAGACATTGACTGTTTACCTTATCTATGCCCCTTATGATTTTATAATCCTCTTTAAGGTCACCCCTCAGCCTCAGCACTTGAAAATAGTCCCAGCCTATTCAAACTCTCCCCGTAACTCTAAGCCTCCAACACCTGCAACATTCTTTTAAATCTCTTCTGCACCCTTTCAAGTTTGACAACATCTTTCCGACAGCAGGGAGACCAGAATTAAAGGCAATATTACAAAAGTAGCCAAACCAATGTCCTGTACAAATGCAACATTTCATGCAAGCGCATAGACGCAAAGCACGCACCAATAAAGGGAAGATCACCAAGTGCCTTCTTCACTACACTATCTACCTGTGATGGCACTTTCAAGGAACGGAGAACCTGCACCACAAGGTGACACAGTAGCTCAGTGGCTTGCATTGCTACCTCAGAGCTCAGCGATCTGGGTTTAATTCTATCCATGAATGACTGCCTGTGTGGGGTTTGCACATTCTCCCCGTGTCTGTGTGTGTTTCTTCCAGGTGCCATGTTTTCCTGCCACAGTTCAAAGATATAGAGGCAAGTGGGAATTGGCCATGCTAAATTGCCCCAGTACCCAGGAATGTGTGGGCGCGGTGGATTAGCAATGGGAAATGCAGGCTCAGAGGGACAGAGTAGGGGTTTCTTCAGTAGGATACTGTTTAGAGGGTTGGTGTGGCCTCGATGGGCCGAATAGCCTGTTTCGTCACGGTGGGGATTCTATAATTTCAATGGCGTTCTCTTTGACAACTTTTGACAGAACCGTACTTCATGCCTTGCCCTGATTTGTCTTGCCAAAATGCAACACTTCACATTTATCTAAATTTAACTCCATCTGCCACCCCTCGGCTCACCTAATCAAGTTTCCACTTTGTTCAGAGATATCATTTTTCACTGTCGATTACACCACCAAATTTGGTATTATCTACAATCTTACTGACTATACTTCATATACTCAAATGCAAATGATTTGTATAAGTGACAAGAGGCAGTGAAGTCACTATTGACCTTTGTGGCACACCACTGGTCACAGGTCTCCAAGTTCAATGAACAAATATCCAGTGTCACGCCCTGTCTCCGATGTTCAAGAAAATGTTGGATCTAAATGGCGAGCTCTCCCAGGATCCCAGGCAGTCTGACCTTGCTAACCAGTCTACCATGTAGAACATGTTGGTTTTCATACTGAATTCCATAAAGACAACATCCACTTTCCTGCCTTGATCAATCGTCTTCATCACTTCTTCAAAACATTCCACCGAGTCAGTGAGACGTGATCTCAAATGTACAAAGCCCTTTTCAGTCCTTGTCTTTCCAAATGCATATACATCCTTTCCCTCAAGATCCCCTTCAACAATTTAGTCACCATTGACGTCAGGCTCACCAGTCTATAGTGACCTGGTTTTTCCTTCCTTTCTTAAATGATGACACTATGTTAGCAGCCCTCCAGTACTATGGCACCTCACCTGTGGAAATCAATGATACAAATATATCACCAAATTGCAGAGCAATCTCTTTCGTAGCTTCCCACAAACTTGTGTGATACAACTGATCAGTCCCAGGGATTTGTTCACCTTTATGTATTTTAAAATGTCCAACACCTCCTTGTAATATCGATACTTTTCAAGCTATCACTAAACATTTCTTCATTCTCTCGCTCTTGTAACTCCCTCCACATTCAATACTGAGGAGAAATACTCGTTTCATATCCCTCCCATCTCTTGTGGTTCCACTCATAGGTAGCCTTACTGATATTTAAGGTGTCCTATTCTCTCCCTAGTTAATCTTTTGCCATTAAAAGATTTGCAGAATTTCTTCAATACCTCATTAACCCTATTTCTAACGCCAACTCGTGTTCACATTTTTCTGGCTCGATTTCCCCGTTGACATTACACTTACTGCCCTTATACTCCTCTCGGGATCCACTTGATTTCAGCTCTGTTTACCTGACATATGCCTGTTTTTAACTTGAACAGAGCATCAATATATCTAGCCATCCAGCACTCCCTGCACCCACCAGTCTTGCCCCTCTCACTAATGGGAACACGTTGGCTCTGGACTCTCTAAAAGCAAGTTTTGATTGCCTTGCATTTTCCAACCATCCCTTTACCTGTGAATAGAGTATTCCAATCAGCCTTTCACAGGGCTCGCCTAACACTTTCAAAATTGGCCTTGTTCAAAGATAGAACTTTATTGTTTACATCAGGTATTTCCTATTCCATATCTAGTTTAAACGTAATATTTATGCGTAACAGACTTGAAATGTTAAATAAACACTTCCTGCCCCTCTGTAACAGGATCGAGAGGCTGCATGGGATCCTCCTGTCCCTTCATAACAGTCACAAGACATTAAATGACACAGCAACCCCTGGATTACAAGCAGCCAATAAACTTTATCTGATGGAGGTCCATCCCTTCTCAGTTACAGAAACAATGAACTCCAAGTGCCCTCTCAGTGACACCTCATACAGCTGCAGCGATAAATCCTTTTATTTTGAATGATTTTGTTGGCAAAATGCGCTAATATTCCAGAGTTCCACCTTTTCAATTAGCAACAAGCTAATATGGACTGAATGGCCTTCTCCTATCCTTCTGTAAGAGGCCCATGGGGACAGAATTGCTTCGGCCTGTTCCTGACCAGCAGTCTCAGTGCTCTGTCTCAAGGTTATAAAAGGATTTGAAAACAGGGCACTTAAAACCCAGCGTAGCCTCACACTGGTCAATAAGTATCATACTGTAGGTTAAGGCATCGAGAAACTTGCCCAACCGATGCTTTTTTTATGTAGCTGATCTATTATTTTATAACTGCTTCCTTTCATAAACAGAGTGGCACATATATACACCCCTGCAGTGTTCCGTTTATAATATTGTATGCAAGGAAGAATAAATAAAATATTAAAGATTTATGGTCCATCCCTCAGCAACCCTCATCCATTCCATCCCAAACCGGGAAATGTTCCCTTTTATAGTGATGTGAAAAGTGATGTATGGAACTGGTTAACTGATCCTATTTGTTCAGTGACTGTGATTAATGCCAATCTCCATGGATTCTAATTGTCCCAGTGAAGGATTTACATCTTTTAATTATAAATGGGCGCCATTCAATGCGTTATCCCATAATATGAGCGGGACCATCACCGACAGTACTGACAGGGATCAGCAGATCCAGGGAGAGGGGGAGGAGAGATCAGAATCTGAGAACATTAGACTGGAATGTTCCAACAATGGATTAGAATCTGATAACATTCGAATGGAATATTTCAACAATAGACAGGAGTTTATCCGATTATATTTGGTATCTTTCTGCATTTGATTGGTTGTCATTATCATGGCGGATCTATTACGCTCTTCTCTTTATGCAATATTTTTATTATCCCTTCCTGGCTATCGTTGGTGTTCCTGGTAAGTGTCACTATCCTTTTTTTTCTATAAACTGGTTATGACTGTATTACTGTTCTTTCATATT
Source organism: Hemiscyllium ocellatum (assembly GCF_020745735.1). Taxonomy (NCBI): domain Eukaryota; kingdom Metazoa; phylum Chordata; class Chondrichthyes; order Orectolobiformes; family Hemiscylliidae; genus Hemiscyllium; species Hemiscyllium ocellatum. The sequence continues at coordinate 75,446,509 of NC_083419.1, forward strand.
TTCTACACTTCTGTCCACTATTATTGTTCCTGTTGAAACTCTGAATCCAGATATTTACTCTACAGACCACTACTAACTACATAAATGAAGGTGTTCAATTACTGCCTCCCTCTGCTCTGGCAATGTTACTCATGCGTCTCTATGTTGACCTACTCAGTTTCAGCGGAGAACCGCAATGTATTGTATCTTTGCCTTTCCTATTTAAATATTAAGAGCATGGAGGTCACTGGCTACTGTTCTGGTTACAAACTCCACTTCCTTCCAGTGTTTCCATCCCATGCCTGGCCAATATCTGCGGCTGAAGCAGATGAGTCACAACTGTGGAAGATCCCTTTGATCATGAGCTGATTCCTGACACCATGCCCTGACCATTTCTAACTTGAAATACTTACCACTCCGCGATGTATCTCACTGGCTTATTCGATCTCCTGTTTGAACCTTGAGTTATAAAATACAGTCTTAATGAAGTTAATAATCTGCTGGTGACGCTCTCGGCTTCAACCCTGTTGAAGCAAATCTGATTCGAACACACACCAACCTCCCATCCATCTGTCATTCATGTTCACACGGATGTATATTGCTATTTTTATGGCAATGCCTTTATTTTAACATTCTCAAACACTTTACCTCATCTGTACACTCTGATGAACACACACACACACGAAGCGAGAGCAAACCTTCCAATTGGAGACATTAATCTGATGCGAGTATAGTTAGCATATTATAGTAAAGTTTGCAATGCTCTCCATGCTGGACAGATAGTGCAGTTTACTGAGCAACACACTAGCATGGTCTGTACAGCCCTCCATGCTGGGCTGTCATCTTGTCCCAGTTTATGTTGTTTGTGGTGTTCTGTGAAGCAGATTCAGAATTTGATGTAACAAACCATTTCAGATGATCTGACAATGCCTTTATTCAATGTTCTCATTCTTGTAATTTTACTCTCGAAGATCTCACTTCTCCAGTTAGTCCCACTGCTCTGTCTTTTCCCCCATTTTTCCACAACCTCCTTCCAGTTAATTAACTGTCTGTTTCTGTCTGTAATGTGAATCTCTCTGTCCCTCTGTATCTTTCCCTGGCCTTGGGTTTTGGCTATATTTTGTATCGAGTGCTGGCATTGTGTAGCTCAGAAACAGTGAAATGGTGTGTGCCTGGCTGTTTTTCACTTCCCGGTATGTCCCATGTGATGGCCCATGGACAGGCGTGTTTCAGAAGTTATGCGACACATCCTTGTAACTTGGTCTGTACCTGTATTTGCCAACTCAGGTGACCTTGCGATCAGTAACACGGGGAAGCCCATTGAGTAAAGGACCAGGCATCTAAATTGTCTGACAATGCTGTCACTTTTTTTTAAAAAATGGTTATTTTATTTTTTTTAGCAAGAGATCTTAAAGTCCAAACTGCCTACTGTAAACATCTCAAGTAAATAACTTTTGGGGGTTTTGGGTTTTTAATAAATATTAGTAACAATGGCCAGCTCGCATAGACCAGGCTTTCTAGTTTTTTCCTTATAGCTGTAAGTCACCAGGTGCTTGTGTCCCAGAAGGGTTGGAAGTTTTAGTAAATTATCCCGAGCTGCTATTCTCTCTGAAGCTTCACTTGATGCTCTTTCCTCCTGGATTGGAGAACTGCATGTCTGAATGCTCCTTGTTACCATGGGGTGTGTTTAGGTGATGTTAGTATATTGGAACAGTTCATTTGTAGACGGTTTTGTATCCATTGTTCGGTTAAGGTTTCCAATAGTTAAGTTATTCTCAAATCCTCTTCATTTTGTATGGATTTTCATTACAGTGTTTAAATATATTGTGTTTTAATTAATGGTGAGTGGTTTGGCTAGTAGCATCATATCTGGAACTCCCACTTCGCATCTGCCTTTAAAATAAGAAAATGTTGGCATCCAAGCGACTTTCTTGAAATAGTTTGAGGCAGTCTCGTTGGTCTATAGCAAACTGGGGTTTCTTGTCTGGTTCTAAATCGATAATACCAAATAGGGTTTACAATTACAATCCCTACAATGTGCAAACAGGCTATTTGACCCAACAAGTCCACCCTGACCCTCCGAGGAGTGACCTACCAAGAAACATTTCTTTACCCTATTATTACACATTTTCCCCAACTAAGGCTTCTAACCCACACATCCCTGAAAACCACAAACAATTTAGCATGGCCAATTCATCTGATATGCACATCTTTAGATTGTGGGAGAAAACCAGAGCATCCAGAATAGGCTCATGCAGACACTGGAGAGTATGCAACGGAGACTATTGGGTTCAAAAGTCACGTATGGTAGTTGTTGCGGATGTTGAATTCAGTTGGTTTAAAACTTGTTTTGTGAATAAAGATTCTTTCAGTCACTCAGAGTTCTCTGGGTGTGGAAGATGTGAAGTTGGGGGTTTTACAAAAGGTAATGAAGGCAAAGCTGTAGGAATGGACAGACAAGCTGGAGTTGGGGTTGTGTTTGTCTGTGAGAAAATGAGAGATAATTACAGCTATAGCTCGGCAATTGCATTTGGTAGAACCGCCATCAAACGCTTTGGAAATGGCTAGAAGTCAATTTGAAATGAGGTGCCTTGAACATGAGAAGGAATTGAAACCATTTAAATTAAAATGAGAAGTAGTAATAAAAGAAAAGGAAATGAAGAAGAAAGAGAGAAAGAGAGAGAAGAAAACCAGAGATTTTCAACTTCAAAAGTTAACAATTAGAGAGGAAAGTTGGCATAGAAGGTGGAGATGAAGGCAGACGGTAGGTTGGATGAGGAGGATAGTAAGGATGAGCAATCCTTTAGTCGCCAAAAGCCTGATGTGGTTCTGTTTAAATATGCCCAGGCATTGTCTAAATTTGATGAGAAGGATGGAGAAGCCTTTTTAATTTCATTTGAGAAAGTGGCTAAACAAATGCAGTGATCAGTGACCATGTGGATTTAGTTGATCCACTCAGAGCTGGTAGGTATTTGCATCTCGATCAGTGGAGGTATCTGGCCAGTATGAGGAGGTGAAGAAAGCCATCTGAAGTGCATATGAACTTGGGCCAGAGCTACAGATAGCGTTTCTGGAATCTAAAAAAAACTCCTCCCTTGTTAAGCGTGCATTGAATTTGAAAGAATCAAACAAAGTAATTTTGAAAGGTGGGTATTGGTATTAACAACAGAGCAAAGGCTATGGCACCATTAGAGATATTCTTATTTTGCAGAAGTTCAACAATTCACTTCCTGTAGTCGTGAGAACACGTGTGGAAGGGCAGAGAGTAACAACGGCAAGATTAGAAGCTGAAATGGCTGATGATGATTGGGTTCAGAAATCAAAGTTTGGATTCTGTGAGAGATTGAGAAGAATGTGTGATATTTTCTTAAAACATATCCCTGTGAGAGTAAGGTTTACCGGCATAGTCCAGGAGTAGCAGGTAAAGAGGTTATAGCATTAAGAGGTACAGAAGTATGTAATTCTTTTATGCTGAGACAGGAGGAGCTATGTAATTCAGAGGGACTATTGGAGAGATGAGGAGTGCTGCATGATGTAACGTGTGGTTGGAGTGTCCAGGGCAAATATCAACACATTTATTCCACAATGGGGAATGAGGCCTTGAGCTTGATGTTGGCGTTCCAACATTTCAGCATTTAAATTGCTAATAACATACATGAGACAAATCTTTATCACTGATCGTGACCCCTTAAAACTTTTGGGGAATTCAGGTGAAAAAATACCAGTCTGTTTCGAGTGAGCTTATTATTGCCGCCATTCAATTTGAAATTATACAGGTGACAGGGCGAGAAAACTAAGTTTTGACACAGTCTGGAGACGTGGATGAAGAAAGGCAAAGGCATTCTGTGGCAGGAGTAAAATGATTGAAATCGAATCTCGTTGTGAACATTTATATGCTCAGAGTCTATATATATATATATATATATATGCGTGTGTATAAAATGCATTGCAGTCATAGAATCACAGATTCATAGACATGAACAGCATGGAAGCAGACACTTCTGTCCAACCCGTCCATGCCCCCAGATATCCCAACCCAATCTCGTCCCACCTGCCAGCACCCGGCCCATATCCCTCCAAACGCTTCCTATTCATATACCCATCCAAATGCCTCTTAAATTGTATCAGCCTCCACCAAATCCTTTGGCAGCTCATTCCTCTGCATGAAAAAGGTTGCCCCTTAGGTCTCTTTGATATCTTTCCCCTCTCACCCTAAACCTATGCCCTCTAGTTCTGGACTCCCCGACCCCAGGGAAAGACTTTGCCTATTTATCCTATCCATGCCCCTCATAATTTAGTGAACATTTATAAGGTCACCCCTCAGCCTCCGACTCTCCAGGGAAATTAGCTCCAGCCTGTTCAGCCTCTCCCTATAGCTCAAATCCTCTAGTCCTGACAACATTCTTGTAAATCTTTTCTAAACCTTTTCAGGTTTCACAACATATTTCCGATAGGAAGGAGACCAGAATTGCATGCAATATTCCAACAGTGGCCTAACCAATGTCCTGTACAGCCGCAACATGACATCCCAACTCCTGTACTCAAAACTATGACCAATAAGGGAAAGCATACCAAACACCTTCTTCACTATCCGTTCTATCTGCTACTAATAGAGGAAGATTAACATGAGTCCATTTTTGTATATTGATAGATCAATTTATTAAAGGTGGAGTTGTGAGGATACTATCACTTTAAAAAGGTTATTTTCTCTTGTTTTTTTAAAGAGGTTTTAAAGGCACAGGTGCGGAACTGCTGTCTGAAAACAGTTTAAGTAAATAACTGAGGAGGCCTTTAGGTTTTATTAAAACGGTGATAACAATGGAAGGGCAGTGGCCAGCTCTCCCAGACCAGGGTTTCTCGTTTTGTTTTTGACTGCAGCATTCAGAAGCTGTTGGAGATCCTAGCAGGGTTAAAAGTTTCAATACATGATCCCCAGCTGCTTTTCTCTCTGAGATGGTTGTTGATGTTGACTTTTCCTGGATCAAAAAACTGCATGTAAGAATCTGTATGTGAATTGATCTTTGTGCCAAGCAGTGTATACCAAGAAGGTACGGTATCTATTGTTTGTGTAAGTGTACCAACATATAAGCTCTCCCAAAATTTCTTTGATTGTATTTTAACTAAAGCATTTGAATAGATTATACTTGGCTTAATGTTGAGTGCTTTGACCAGTCACAACATATCTGGAAAATACACTTCACATCTCTCTTTCAAATAAGTAATGGTTTGGGTCTAAGTGGCCTTCTTAAAATATTTTGCGGGGATCTGGTCTGGTCCACAATATTTGTAGCCGAGGGGTTTCTGACTGATTCCTGTTGTTAAAACGTTAGTGGAGTTGCTGGGGATGGTTTGCTGGGGTTTGTGCTGTGAGCTGCCTCAGACATTCAGTGAGACCGGAGGATTTGGTGACCCAACTTTGGATGGAGCATGGGGACTGTGGTAACAGTATCTGGGTGTGTAACATGAACACCAAATGGAGCAGAGGCTGCAGTTAGGGGAAGCTCTGAAACCACGGAGTGAGTGTGTGTAGGGAAAGGGATCTGCTGTATCCACCCCGGGATTTCCAGGAACAGCTTCCCAAGCCACACTTAACCCAGGAACAGAGTATGAGGGGATCTGGACTGAACGAGGAGCTGGTCACAGAGCGGTGTCACCTTCTTCAACATGATCTTCAGCTTCACGCCAGGGGGAAGACGGTGCTGCCGGTGGCTATTAGGGTCACAGTTTCATTCAGCTTCTGTGATCCGAAACTTTCCAGGCCGGAGTCGGTGACAGCTCCATCATCTCCCAGTATCTCAACATCAATGTCACCATTCGGTGGTGGAGGATGTATATGGTGGATGAGATCAATACATTGCTTCTCCCTCAGCGGGAAGCTGCCAGGTGTATCCTTATTTTCCCAGTATAGTGGGATTCCTGAAGGTGTACATGGAATCTGCAGAGTAGCCATTAAATGGGGAGAGGTAGAGGAACTGAAGGAGCTCTCACTCGATTAATGTTACAGTGTGTCCATGCACAATACATTATGTTGGTGAATACCGCTGTCCTGAAAGCAGCCACAGTTCTTTCATTCAGAAACAGGCAACCGTTCCCATCTTCTACGGGTCTCCTTGTAGAAAGGAATGAATATATCTTGGATAAAGGCCGTCCCCTTGATACACGTTTCAAAACACCATCCCTTCCACCAACCAACCACAACAAAATATTCTATGTGAACGGAGAGCAATGTGGTCACTTGGAATGTCAAGGAGCAGATAATCAGGGATGGAGCAAATCTCCCATGTCTGAACGGGTCTGAGTGAACCCCCCAGTACACAGTATCATTAAACCCTGCAATCCCTCTCCATTTCAGTAACATACTGCCTTCCATTATTCCTGTAAATGAAATTACAGGTTATATTATGTTGTATTGCTCCTTCCAAATTATTATCCATTGCCTTGAACTTTCTGTATCTATTTGCAGACACTCCACTCTCTCTTGATAATTTAATTTCTTGCTTATCCAAGCGACATCACCACTCTCAGTATCTGGATATCTGTTCCAACCTCCTGATCATTGATGTAGATTGTAAATAGTTGAGGTCCCCACACTGGTCACTGTGTGACTCCACTGGTGACGTTCTGACAAACTGATTAAGACTGACTTATCCGGAGTGCCTGCTTCCTGTTTGATGGACAGTCCTCCCTCTATACTGTGTAAATTGGTCGAAAGGCTGAGTGTGGACGAGGAGCATCAGTCAGGAATCCAACCCCTCGAACCAGCTCCGCCATTGAATAAAATCATGCCTGATGTTATCGCGGCCTCTGTTCCACTTTCCTGCTATCTCTCCATCCTAAGACACCTTATTTGCAGGAATCAGTTGAGGGAACTATCTCTGAGCTCCTTCCAACATAACAATACACTTTCTTCATTGAGTAGAAAAAGTCTTTACACTCTACTCCAATGTGATCTCACTAAGATCCTGTACAGAGGCAGCAGAAACATTACCAGGCTGCTGAAAGGTTCCCATCCAGTTTAGAGCAGTCTCAGCTCTCTAGGGAAATACACAGCATTGTTTAAAATCATTGTCCTTTTCTACTCTACATGCACAACTCTAGAGAAAATCTCACAATAATGCTTGCGAAGAGCATGAATAACGTGGCGAGATGACCTCTAACATTAATTTTAATTAGAATATGACCATGGGGGAGGAGAGGGAGGGGGATCCAGAGTACTGGAGAACGATTAATACAATTCCACTTCACAGTAATCATGATTTGGAGATGCTGGTGTTGGACTGGGGTGTCCACAGTTAAAAATCACACAACGCCAGGTTATAGTCCAACAGGTTTAATTGGAAGCACATGAGCTTTCAGAGAACCGTACCTTCTTCAGGTGATTGTGGGGGGCAAAATTGTAAGGCACAGCATTTATCGCAAAAAATTACAGTATGATGTAACTGAAACTACACATTGAAAATTACCTTGATTGTCTGTTGAGTCTTTCATCTGTTCGAATACCATGATAGTTTAGCTTCTTCCGTGTGTAAATCAAAAAAACCTTTTTTTAAAGTTGCATTGTCAGGTTAACTGCAACAATTGGGTTAGTTACACAGTATGTCGAAGGCGTTAGCGCTCTGTGTTCTCTGTCCATGCCATGATTTTAGATCGATTCTAACCTAAAAAGTCAGATAACAGAGTTTTACTGTTTTTGAGCAAAGTAAAATGTAACTCTGCAAGTACAAATTCACCCCACAAAATGTATGTGCGCATGTGGGTCTTTGTGTCTGTCTGTGTGTATGTCTGTCTGGTTTGGGGGTTGTAAGTGTGAGAGAGAGTGCACATGTGTGTGTAGTGATTGCAGAGTGTCTTAATTCTGTGAGGGGTTCATGTGTGAGTGTGGTAGTGTGTATGTGTCTGGGGTGGGGGTTTGCGAGTGTCTGTGAGAGAGAGGGTATATGTGCCTGCATGAGTGTAGAGTGGTCTAAGTCTCTGAGAGGATGCATGTGTGAGTATGGGAGTGTGTGTGTCTGTAAGGGTGTGCGCGAGTGTCTGTGTGCGTGTCTGTGTATATGTGTGTCCGTGTGTATGTGTGTATATAGGAGTGACTGTGTGTGTGTGTGTGTGTGTGCGTGTAAGTGTGTCTGTGTGTGTATATAGTGCATTGGTGGTCACCTGTAGTATAACATGAACACAAGGGCACGGTTGAGGCCCTCCCTATGGGTACCGAACTTAGCTATCAGTCCCTGCTTGGCCACTTTTCGCTGTTGCCTGTCCTGAAGTCTGCCTTGGAGGATGATCACCCGAAGGTCCGAGGTCGAATGTTCTGTACCGCAGAAGTATCCCCAACTGGGAGGCAACACTTCTGTCTGTTGATTGTTGTGTGGTGCCCATTCATCTGTTGCCATAGCCTTTGCTCGGTTTCCCCAATGTATCATGCCTCCGGGCACCCTTGCCTGCAACGTATAAGATAGACAATGTTGGCTGAGTCACATGAGTACCTGCCACGTACATGGTGGGAGGTGTCCTCACATATAATGGTAATACCCATGTCCACATTCTGACACGTCTTGCAGCGCCTATCGTGACAGGGTTGTATGGAGCTGTCCTGAAAGCTGGGCAGCTTGCTATAAACATATAATCTGTTTGAGGTTTGGTGGTTGTTTAAAGGCAAGCAGTGGAGGTGTGGGGAAGGTATTGGCAAGGTGCTCATCCCCCTTGATAATGTGTTGCAGGTCATGAAGAACGTGGCGTAATTTTTCAGCTCCTGGGAGGTACTGAACAACGAAGTTGTCCCAGCAAGGTCCCGTAATAACTTCCTTAGGAGATAGACACGTGCTCCCTATAACAAAGTGACAAAACCTGAACACAATACTCCAAGTGCGGCCTTACCAAAGTCCTGTGTAACTGCAACATAAATTCCCAACTTCCATCCTCAATGTCCGGCCTGATGAAGGTCAGTGTGCCAAATGCCTTCTTCACTGCCCTGTCTACATGTGACTCCACTCTCAGAGAACCATGCTCCTGAACACCAAGGTCTCTCTGCCCACTACACGCCTTAAGGCCCTCCCATTCGCCGTGCAACTCCTACCTTGAGTTGAGATTCTAAAATGGAAGACATCACACATCTATATTAAATTCCATTTGCCATTTCTCGGCCCACTTCCCCGCCTGATTAAGGTCCTGCTGCAATTTCTGATAAACTTCCTCACTGATCATGCTCCCACTTATTTTAGTGTCATCTGTAAACTTACAAATCATACCTTGTATATTCTCAACCAACTCATAGATAACAAAGAGCAATGCACCCAGCCTCCAGTCTGACAAGCATCCTTCCACTAAACCCTCTGCTTCCTACCATCAAGCCAACTGTTCATCCAATTGGTCAGTTCCACAACATTCCACGTGATGTAACTCTCCAGAGCAGCCTGCCATGTGGAACCTTATCAAAGGCCTTACTGATATCCATAGAGACTATGGTTACCACTCGGCCCTCATCAACCTGCTTGGTCACTTCATCAGCGAACTCGAACAAATTTGGGAAGCATGATCTCCCACTCACAAGTCTATGCTGACTGGTCCGAATCAAACCCTGTGTAAGTAATGGGTGCAGTCAATGGTATGCTGTCCTTCACTGTAAGATGATTCAAGTACATAAGTAATGCCATCTTCCTGCTGTTGTAGGGCCTTGCTGAGACTGTGGTTGGGACACTCCCTACGGATTTGATCTCCTTTGTAAGGAATGATCTCCTTACCACAGACATGCGTGATGGTATCACGAGGATAGAGTGAAGAAGCTGAGTGTTTAATCAGTAGAGCTGTGAGAGAAGAAGAAATGGTGACGCTGAAACACGAGGAGTGGCAGTGATCACTTATTTCCAAAAGAGATATTGACAGGGAGAGACATTCCAGACCTTACCCAGGATTGATTGGTTTGATTTATTGTCATGTGTACCTCAGTACAGGAAAACGCTTTAGTTATGAGCAGTGGAGGAAGATCACAGTAAACATGGCCAGGCAGGTCATAGGGTGGAAATATGCTTGTACAGAGTAAGGCATAACGGTTACATTGAACAGCACGTGCACTAGACAAGATCAACATGAACACGATCAGCATTATTTGAACTTAGAGAGTCCATTTATCAGTCTAACGTGACTTTCCTAATAGTTTATATGCCTAAATTAACTCTCCCCACGTTATTGTGCAGTCGGCGTGTAAACCCGTACTGAACGTCAGGTTGTTCACAATCCCCAACAGCAGCCACAATACTTGCCATCTGAAACAGGTAGCCATTCCCATCCACTTCCACCCTACACAGAGAACACCAGGCTGGCTTCTCGGAGATGGAAGGTGCCTTCTTGTGACTTCACACAAGACATATGGCTTTCCTCCTCATCACTAGAAAATGCCGTTAAAGTCCCACGTGTGTATCATGACAGACGGAGCTAAGAGGAACAACGTGGAGCAGTCTGTCTGTGCAGCCTCTGATCCACTTGTTCATCATGTTAGAGCATCAGTTAGGAGACAGCGAGGCTTGTTGATGCTGAAGATCAGAGTAGACCGTAGTTTGGTGGAAAAGCACAGCAGGAGAATCGACGTTTCGGGCATAAGCCATTCATCAGGAATCAGCATCAATTAGCTCATTCTGTCCCTGTGTAAGTGCATTGAGGTGGGAATGGCCTCCTACTGTTCCTGTGTAAGTCACTCAAGGGACTGACTGGCTTCTTCCTCGTCCGATTGGACAGAGCCAAGGGCCTGATTGTGTTACCCCTGGTTCCTGTATGACAGCTCGATGTGCTGACTCGTGTGATGATGCTGTTATTTTGTTCTGGTTTCTTTTACGAGAGAGATTGAATGACCGTTACCAAGCTGGCTAGTTAAGACCACTTGAGTGAACAACTAGTGAGGCCTTAGGTTTATTTTAATGCAGATGGAATGGGTATGTGCAGCTCTCACAGATTAGGATTTCTGGGTTTTGGTTTCTCAGTACCATCAGAAATTATTGGGGTCTCCACCGAGTTGAAAACTTTAGTGAATGTCTCCTGGCAGCTACTCTCTATGAATTTTCTCTTGGTGCTGTTTTTAAATCCTGAATTGGAGAAATATTTGTGTCATTCAGTGTCTGAATATTCCTTTTTTCCAAGGGCTGTGTTCATGTGATTTCCAGTATAAGAACAGTTCATTAGTATTAGTTCCTAGATCTATTATTCTGTTAACTCGTCCAATATAATTACGTTATTCTAAATTCTTCTTTCTTTGATTTTATTTCATCTATCGTGTTTAAGTAAATGGTGTTATGCTTCACACCGAGTTGTTTGACCACTCACATTGCATCTGGAACAGACACTTCACATTTTCTTTAAAATAAAAAACATTAGAGTCTAGGCTACCGTCTTCAAATATTGTCGAGGGGCTCTGGTGTGGCCCATCACACTAGAATCCTTCTCTTCCTGAGTAATATGTTGGAGGCACTGAATGGGCTGTCCCTGTTCTTCTCCAATAGTGTCAATGGGCTGAACGACTTCCTCATATTCCTGTGAAACCAGTGTAAGGTGCGGAATGAACTCTTATTTTACTGTGGCAATGTGCAGTGTCAGACAGTCCTTTATATGAATGTTATGGACTCTTTAAAGGCACAAGCCTCAATGGAGTCCATGTCTTGCTGCACATGGACACAGTCCAGTTCAGGAGCTGACGGGGGCATCAAATTATTCTGAACAGTGTGGAATCTTCAGTGACCATCCCCACTTCGGATCTTATGGTGGGGAGGGTGGGGGCGGGGAGACATTGATGAAACAGCTGAAGATGTTTGTGAAGAGGAAGCTACCCTGAGGATCTCCCACAGAGGTGACCCAGGACTGAAATGATGAACATCTTCCTTTGTGCCATGTTTGACTCCAAACACTGGAGAGTTTTCTCTGATTCCCATTAAGTTCAGATTTGTTAAGCTCCTTGATGTCAACAGAAGCCTTGATATCAGGACCAGTCATTTTTACCTGACCCCTTGTATCAACCTCTTTTGTTCATATCAATAGGCCATGGTATAGGAGCAGCAAGTGTTTTCTTCAAACAGGTGGCATTGAATGTCAGGATTTCTCTTCTCAAGAGTGTTCGGGAGCCAGATGACTGAAAGTATTTGAAGAGAAGGTAGATGGATATTGACCTGTCCGAGAGGCGAGGGCTATGAGGAATTGGGTATGAAAGAGGATTTCAGACCGAGAACAGATCAGTCATGATCTTAGTGAAGGGCAAGGCAGGCTTGGGGAGTGAATGACCTGCCCCTGTTTCTGATGTTCTCACATTCTGTTATTGGAAAGTTAGTGGGTGTTATTTTCATGAATGTTCTGTTATTGAATGTTGTCGTCAGGGAGACAAGAGGATTTTGTGAGCCATCGCTGGGTGAGGTATGGGGGCTGTATTCATAGTGAATTTGGGTCTACAACATGACCAACAAATGGAGTACAAGTTTCAGAGAGGGGAAGTTCTGTCAAGAGAGATGAGGGGCCTCTTTCATACCCAGCCTGGGTTTTACAATTACATTTCCCAAATCACCTCAAAGTGTGTGGGACAGTCTTGAAGGGCCGAATGATCTCCTCTGTTTCTGTGCACCAGGTTATAGAAGTAAGTAGCCTCTAAATGCTCCTGCCTAACAGGTTTAATGGGCTGAATGGAACACAGGAACACGGGATTGAGGGACAGGAGTGAGTCATTAGACACTTTGAGCCTTCTCCACCAGGCACTAAGATTGTGGCTGATCAGGTTGGGGTCTCAGCCCCACTTTCCTGTCTGCGTCCCATTATCCATGACTCAGTTCTCTGTCAATTATTTCACTAACGCAACTGTCAATCAATGTGAACATAGAGGCAAGATAAACTTGCAGTGAAGAGGATTCGGATTTGAACGGTACTTTCAGAATTTTTCGACATCCCTCTTATAGAATCAGTGTCATGCAGAATGGGAACAGACCCGTTAGTCCAATCTGTTCACTCCGATCAGATATCAAATCTGATTTAGTCTCATTTGCCAGCATTTGGCCAATATCCCTCGTTTTTCAGATACCTTTTAAATGTGCGATTGTAACCGCCTTCACCACTTCCTCTGACAGCACTTTCTGTACACACACCACTCTCTGTGTGAAACATTTATCTTCAGGTCCCTTCCAAATTATTCGTCCTCTCCCCTCCAACCTGTGCTCTCCTGATCTGGGATCCTGGTGAGCAGAACATGGCTGTTCAGAATAACACTCCAGGCGGAAACACTTCAAACTAATCAACCCCTCCCTAAAGCTCAAACCTCCAGTCCTGGGACATCCGTGTAAATCTTTTCTGCAGAAAACCGAGTTGTAAGCAGTATTCTTAAAGTGGCCTCACCAACATCCTGAACAGATACGACATGCCACCACAACTCCTACATTCAATGCTCTGACTGATTAAGGCAAATGTGTAAAATGTGTTCTGTACCGCACTGTCTGCATTCGACTCCACTTTCAAGGAACAATGTACCTGCAGCCCTATGTCCATTTGTTTCACAACACTCACCAGGCCCTTACCATTAAGTGTATCATTTCTGCTCTGATTTGCCTTCCCAAAATGCGTAACCTCGTATTTATCTAAATTAAACTTTATCTGTCACTCCTTGACCCTTTGTCCCATCTATTTGTGGTCTCGTTGTACTCTGAGATAATCTACTACACCACCTTTCTGATGTAATCTGTAAACTTACTAACTATGGCCCCAATATCCACATCTAAATCCTTTACATCAATGATGAAATGTTTTGTGAACTCAGTATTGATTCTTACAGCACACTGCTGCTCACAAACCTCTAGTCTGAAAAATACCCCTCTTCCTTCAAGCCAATTGCGATGAGCTTCTTCTGTATCCCATGTGACCGAACCTTACTAATCTGCCTACCAATCGGAATGTTATGAACACCTTGCTGAAGTCCATATTGACAATATCTACCAAACTGCCTTCATCAATCTTCTTTGTCACCTCTTCATAAAACGCAATCAAATTAATGAGACATGATTTCCCATGCAGAAAGCCACGGTGTCTACCCCGATCAGCCCTTACCTTCCCAAATGTATGTAAATGCTATCCCCCAGAATCCCCTCCAACAACTTACCCACCACCGACATCTGGCTCACCGGTCTATAGTTCCCCGGCTTTTTGGGTCACTGTTTCCTTTTCTAGTCCCACTCCTCCACTGCTCACAACAAATGTTAAATGTAACGAGGTCGGTGATATGGCCGATGATATCGGTCTCAGACTGGGTCAGGGTCAATTTAGGAACAAGTCAGGCTAGTTTCTTTAATCTGCTCAAATAGCACGTTTATGATCCAGAGCAATGTTACTCCAACTATGATGGAATGATGAATGGCAAACTGGATATTGCAAATAAAGACTCGATATTTCCCATTCTAAAAACACTGACACACACACACACACACAATAAACAAAATGTCTGCAATTTCACGTTGAAAGAACCTTGTCCAGATATTATTGGAACTCATGACAAAAGGAAAAATTGACAGACTGTCCAAAATGTGATTCTGCTTCTGAAGATATTGTACTCTCACAGCTGCTAGCAATGGGACTTTATCCTGGGAGAGTTGGATTTGGCTGAATTTCCTTTGCATTAGGCAGTCAGTAGGTTCCAGGTTAGCACAGTGGCTCAGTAGTTCGCACTGTTCCATCACAGCATCAGGGACATGAGTTCAATTCCAGCCTCGGGCGACTATCTGCGTGGAGTTTGCATCTTCTCCCCTTGTCTGCGTGAGCTTCTGATGGGTGCTCCCGTTTCCTCCCATAGCCCAAAGCTGTATAATTCAAGTGGATTGGTCAAATAGTCCATAGTGTTCAGCGATTTCTACGTTAGGTGCACTAGTCAGTGGTAACTGTAAGGGCATGGGAAGGTTACTCTTTGGAGGATTAGTATGGACTTGTTGGGCCGAAGGGCTTGTTTCCACACTGCAGGGATTCTATAAAAATAAGAATGGTAACAATAACAGTCGAGTTTTGTTTTAGCTCGCACATGTTATTGTGATGAGGAATAATGAAGGAGAGAGAGTGCAATAGGCCGTTTCGTCTCGGGCAGATGACATTTTCTCCCTCTCTGAGTTGAATCACACAATAATGTCATTCTCTCCCAAACTGGACCATGTGACGTCTCCTTGTACATTGTCCAAACTATGTCTCCATCACATTCCCTGTTCCACGTCGGTGCATCATTGCTGCTGTCATACACAGAGCCATACCCTGAACAGAAAATGGTCTCGGACGATTTGAAGATATGTTTGTATGGCCCTGCGTCATTAAAAAAATAAAATGTTTAATGTATTCAGAATACATAGAACATAGAACACAGAACAGTCCAGCACAGAACAGGCCCTTCAGCCCAAGATGTTGTGCCGACCATTGATCCCCATGTATGCACCCTTAAATGTCTGTGACCATATGTATATCCAGTAGTCTCTTAAATGTCCCCAATGACCTCGCTTCCACAACTGCTGCTGGCAACGCATTCCATGCTCTCACAACTCTCTGGGTAAAGAACCCACCTCTGAAATCCCCTCTATAACGTTCCTCCAACCAGCTTACAATTATGACCCCTCGTGTTAGCCATTTCTGCCCTGGGAAATAGTCTCTGGCCATCAACTCTATCTATGCCTCTCACAATCTCGAATACCTCAATTAGGTCCCCTCTCCTCCTCCTTTTCTCCAATGAAAAAAAGTCCGAACTCAGTCAACCTCTCATCATAAGATAAGCCCTCCAGTCCAGGCAGCATCCTGGTAAACCTCCTCTGAACACTCTCCAAAGCATCCGCATCTTTCCTATAATAGGTGACCAGAACTGGACGCAGTATTCCAAGTGCATTCGAACCAAAGTTTTATGGAGCTGCAACAAGATCTCACGACTCTTAAACTCAATCCCCTGTTAATGAAAGCCAAAACACTAAATGCTTTCTGAACAACCCTGTCCACTTGGGTGGTCATTTTAAGAGATCTATGTACCTGCACACAAATATCTCTCTGTTCCTTCACACTGCCAAGAATCCTATCCTTAATCCTGTACTCAGCTTTCAAATTTGGCCTTCCAAAATGCATCACTTCACATTTATCCAGGTTGAACTCCATCTGCCACCTCTCAGCCCATCTCTGCATCCTGTCAGTGTCCCGCTGCAGCCTACAACAGCCCTCTATACTGTCAACAACACCTCCAACCTTCGTGTCATCTGCAAACTTGCTGACCCATCCTTCAATGCCCTCCTCCAAGTCATTAATAAAAATTACAAAGAGTAGAGGCACAAGGACAGAGCCCAGTGGAACACTGCTCACCGTGACTTCCAGGCAGAATATTTTCCTTCCACTACCACTCGCTGTCTTCTGCTGGACAGCCAATTCTGTATCCAAACAGCTAACACAGATACCTGTGTTAAAATGAATGTTTTAACAAATACAGAAATTGCTGGAACATCTCGGCAGGTCTGTCAGCATCCAGATGCCTTTTACATGATGTAGTTGTACCAGCCTCCACCACTTCCTCTGGCAGCTCATTCCATACGCACTCCAACCTCTGTGTGAAAAGGTGCCTCTTAGGCCTCTACAAAATCTTTCCCCTCTCACTTTTCACCAATGTCCTCTAGTTTTGGATTCCCCTAACCTGGGGAAAAACCTTGACTACAAACCCTATCCATGACCGTTCTGATTTTATAAACCTTTACTGCTGCAAAATGTGACTTCAATCAACACGAATGGCTGTACTTTCAATAATCCCGGGTCGAAATGTTGAAATTCAACACTGACACCTGTTCTTTCTCCATCAAGTCACAATTCTAAAACCAGTTTAATCTGTTTGTTCAGATATATTAGGAGACACTTCTGTGGGATTTACACCTAGACCTTTGTGCCCGGAGGTAGGGACACGAGCACCACTCGGCAATACCCATATGCTGTAACATTATTCTCCCGTGTGTTTGTCCATCAGCCTGTTCTGACATGCTGAGACATACCTCTGCAACAGGCAGGACATGAATCCACACCTTCTCATCCAGAGCTAGGAACACTACCAAACAATTTCAGGAATTGGAATCAAACCCAGAGCCATGGCTCAGAGACAGGTACACTACCCAGTACACTACTATACCCAGATTTTGGGTCACATTTTAAGGGGCAGCGTTCAGCTCGGTGTGGATTTATTATAATCAGGTTACCATTACTGAGCTACACAAAACATTTTGTTTTGTTAAACAAGTGCAAGATCAAAATTAACTATGAACATCTTTAATCGCTATTATCTGTAGTCTGCAATATCAGGGAAAGGAATCCTGCAGACACACTCTGCCCAATGAAGGGTCTCAAATAGATATTTATTACTGAACACCAGGCACGGAGAAAGACCACAATTTCTGGTCCCAAAACACCGATCAGTATAACCCAACTCTCACGTGTGTCTGCCCTCTGCCTAAAACCATGAAATGATACCAGGCCGCTGATTACTGTCCAGCCTCTCCTCCCCACTGACTGTGTCTGCAATCCGTCCCTCCTCCCTCTAACCACACAAGGCAACCCAAGGTCAGGGTCTTTGTGAAAATCAAGGCCGGAGTGTGCAGGCCTCCTGGAGAGGGGTGGGCATTTTAAAATTAAACGGGGAAGGTGAGGAGGTGGTAATATCACTCACTGGCCGAGGCGTGGCAGATGGAGTTTAGTTTGGATTAATGCGAGGTATTGGATTTGGTAAATCCAACAAGAGCAGGACCTGGACAATTAAACGTAGGGCCTTTGGCAGTGTTGTAGGTCCGAGACCAAGGCCGTCAGGTAGTATTCTTAAAAATGTGCATCTCATATATATATATATATATAATGTGATTAAGAAGGTGTTTAGCACACTTTCCTAATTGGTCAGACCTTTGAGTATCGGAATTGGGATGTCATGTGGATGTTGTACAGGACATTGGTGAGACCTCTCCCGGAATACTGTGTCCAGTCTGGACATCCTGCCCGCTATTTCCATAGGCACACCACCCTCTGGGTGAAAAAGCTGCCCTTAGGTCACTTTTAAATGTTTCCCCTCTTACAACTATGTCCTCTAGTTTTGGTCTGCACTTCCCTTATAAAATACATTGACTGTTCACTTTGATATTATTGACATTGATATTATTAAGCTGGAGAGGGTTCAGAAGAGATTAACCTGGATGTTGCTGGAAATGGAGGGATTGAGCTATAAGGAGAGGTTGAATAGGCTGGGACATTTTTCACTGGAGAGTATGAGACGGAGGGGTAAGTTTGCAGAGGTTTATAAAATAGTGAGCGATACAGATAAGCTGAAGGGCTGATGTCTTTTCCCTAGAGCTGGGGATTCAAAACTGAGGGATATTTTAAGGTGTGAGGAAAAAAAGATTTACAAAAGTCAGGAAAGGTAATTATTTTAGACAGAAGTTGGCTTGTGTGTGGAATGAACTTGCAGAGCAAGTGTTGAAAACAGGGACAG
Organism: Hemiscyllium ocellatum; assembly: GCF_020745735.1. Taxonomy (NCBI): domain Eukaryota; kingdom Metazoa; phylum Chordata; class Chondrichthyes; order Orectolobiformes; family Hemiscylliidae; genus Hemiscyllium; species Hemiscyllium ocellatum. Next base: position 75,464,960 of record NC_083419.1, read on the forward strand.
TTACAACGTTTAAAGGACGTTTAGATCAGTACACGGATAAGACATCAGTTTGGATGGTGCTGTGAGCAGCTGCCCTCTCCCTCCCCCTCTCTGAGTGAATCCCTGTTGGTTTTCACCCTCTACCAATGCCTGTGCAGTGGCGTGGGGAGGCCACAGAGGGAGGCATTGCATCACTTTAAGCACCACAGAAACAGCCAGACCTGTCCCACACAGAGACACACAGATACACACACAGCATAGATCCCATCTGGTAATTTAAACTAAACATAAATAAATGCTCAATTCGCCTCATAAACTGTTGAAATACGAGTGACAGAGAACTCCCAAATACCACTGTTTAAATAAAAACAACAATGTAGTTTTTAACACTGAAAGTGAACTGAAAGATCCTCTATCTCTTAACTGCTTATAACCCAACTCCAGCTCTATAGTAATATACTGTTTCTGGGTCTGCCATCCTTTCATATCACAGGGACTTGTAAGCTCCCAGTTCAGAGCAGCATTCACCCTCGCTTAAAGGTACAGTACACACTTTCACCTTCATCCCATTATTACCCCGGTGAATATAGATAAGTGGAACTATCCAGATTTCTCTTGCTCTGTGATTTGTCAATATTTCATATACTCTGTCTCGTATATGTCAGGATTTTTGTTGCTCCATTGACAGTATGTCATTATTCGACTCTGTCCTTGGGAATATATCAGTATTTCACTTGCTCACACTCCTGTGTGTGGGGCAGGATTTCAGTTGTTTCATGGGGACTGTGACACTATGACAATCTTAATGTTTGTAAATGGTACCAAACCTGCAAGAATTGTAAAGTCTATGGAGGACAGTGTGGAACTCTAACAGGACAGTAACACGCTGGTAGATGGGAATCAATGCAGGGCAGTGTGAGGTGATGCACTTTGGTATGAAAGATAAAGAAAGACAGTTTAAAACAGGCTGTGCCGTTATAAAGGGGCTGCAGGAACAGAGCGCTGCGTGTATATGAGCACAGATTGTTGAAGATGTCAGGACAAGTGGGAAGAGGAGTAACTCTCACAGATTAGTTTCAGTATCTGAGCTGTTTACAGGGGGCGGTGTAGGAGGGAGTCTCCATGCTCCCTTCCTGGGAGGTGGTGGTGACGATGTGTTGTGAGCCCACCCTCCTGCCCCCCGAGACCGTAGGGATTCCATTTGTACCAACTCGACACAGAAGGGAGATGGCATCAGGGCCACGGCTTCTAAGATGTGCCGGGGGGAAACGGAGCTGCCAGTGGGTTTAAAGTGAGAGTTGCCCCTCACTGAACATTGCTCCTTACTCGGTCGGTGGGACGTGGATGTTTCAGAATCCCCACATGAGGCTTCCAGGGTCGTACCAGGGCCCTCCCCACATGGCGGGAGAGAGGGGGCGAGGGAATGGATATTGGGCACTCCACCACCGGCTTGGCCCTTTCTGTCCTTCTCCAGGCTGTTTGTCCTGGAATGGGGGAAAGGGAGGGAGTGAGGGTGGGAGTGGGTGGCCCTGCTGTTAGTGCCGTTGTAGGTGGGAGACATGAGGAGGGGTTCGGATGGAGTCAGTCCACAGTGTTGTATCCATGAAGTGTTATTAGTGTGAGGGGTAAAGTGGAAGGAGGGAGTGAGAGAGAGGGAGAGAGAGGGAGACAGAGAGAGAGAGTGCGGCAGGAGGGAGGGGGGTGGGGAATGTGCTATAACAGATACACAGTGAGTGTGAGGGAACAGAGAGAATATGGTCTCCCTTAAACTGACAGAGCGGGGAAGGTTATTGATGCTTGTCCTGTATTGTTGGACATTTCTTCAGCCCGCAGTTACTGCACTGAGCTGGATGGGGAGCTCAGACCATGTTCAGTGGGTCTGGTGGTGTGGCCCCCTCTGGGACGTGAATGGTCCCACTCTGTACTAGCCCATCCACCAGGACCGCAGTGCCCCTGTCGACAAACCGTGGTGTAATTGCCCCTTATCTGCCATGCTGAGGGTAAACTGTGCAGGGCAGCTCCAAACTGAGAAAGCTCAACCGTGGGCCCATTGGCCTTTTAAAGATGGCACCAGTGCCAGGGATCACAGAATATCCAGGTGTATCGGGGCGATGGTGAGTACCTCCAGTCATGACGGGTGGGAGAATCGGGCTGGCATTGAATGAGAGGGACACCATGGGGTGGGGTGGGTAGTTAATGAGGTGAGTTCAATACGATAACACCAGGAAATTGGCACAGCCTCGTGCGGATGATCCCTCCGTTACACGCAATGCACTGAGAGAAATTATTGTCAGAATCTGCCCAATAAGTATTGGACTCTGTTGAAGACAGTCCCATTTACAAAGCTATAGAACAAATATGCATCCAAAACTCTCCATCATCTGACCTCACACCAATCTCCCTTTTTCCCAACTTTCCTGGGAAGACTGGCTCATGTTAACGGATGCTATCGAAGTGTCTGCATTTCAGCATTCTGAAACCTGGGAACACATCCTTCCATGACACTGTCTCTGCGTCTCCCCCTCTCTGTCTATACCCCAACCCCTCCCATGTGGTGATATTTAAACTGATTCCCCCGCGATCGCTCTCAGACAGTGATGTTCACACCCACAGCACCCCCTTGTCATGGTACAATGGGGATATGGAGCTGTAAATGGGTGGGAGCTGTAAGTCCTGTCACTTCCAGTATGGGCTGCAAGTTTCCCCACACTGGGCAGGGATCTAACACAGTGTAACTGAGCAATGCACTGGGGTGGGGTACACAGTCCTACATGCTGGGAGGGTAACTGCTCCTGGGTTACAGATCAATGCACTGGGGTGGGGTACACAGTCCTACATGCTGGGACGGTAACTGCTCCTGGGTTACAGATCTATGCACTGGGGTGGTGTACACAGTCCTACATGCTGGGACGGTAACTGCTCCTGGGTTACAGATCAATGCACTGGGATGGTGTACACAGTCCTACATGCTGGGAGGGTAACTGCTCCTGGGTTACAGATCAATGCACTGGGGTGGGGTACCCAGCCCTACATGCTGGGAGGGTAACTGCTCCTGGGTTACAGATCAATGCACTGGGGTGGGGTACCCAGCCCTACATGCTGGGAGGGTAACTGCTCCTGGGTTACAGATCAATGCACTGGGGTGGGGTACCCAGCCCTACATGCTGGGAGGGTAACTACTCCTGGTATACAGATTAATTCACGGGTGATCACTGCACAGGTCTCTGTGCTGGTCAGACTGTCGGTTGAGGTTTATAGATAATACAATGATGTGGGATGTGCTGGATGGATATTTGTTCCAGGTTCACGCATTACTGCCCTGCTGTGGTCTGCACAACTCCCCGTGCGGGACAGATATGTAGCCTGTGCACAGTACATCATGGTGATGGGGTGGATGGGGGGAAAGGTGATGGACCGGTCACGGAGCTCCACCGAACATTGTTCTGTCCCTGACATTCTGTAACTGACATTCCCCGGAACGTTCTGTCCCCGACATTCTATAACTGACATTCCCCGGAACGTTTTGTCCCCGACATTCTATAACTGACATTCCCCGGAATGTTCTGTCCCTGACATTCTATAACTGACATTCCCCGGAACGTTCTGTCCCTGACGTTGTTTGTTTGTGAACGGCCGGACGTCAGTGAATTGAACAAACGATAAGATCCCGAGGGAAGAGATCCCGTTCCAGGGAGAAGGAGACACTGTTCCGAAGGCTCCTCAGGCAGTTAAAGGGGGGAATACGTTTTCCCTGCGTTTACATTTCTCCACGACACAGGATCGACCACAATTTAGACTAAAATACAGAAATTCCCAAACTCCGTTTGTCTTCAGGAAACTGGGAAAGAATCCTTCAGGACGGCAACGTTCCCACCCTCCGTATTAGGAACTGGGAAGTAGTGACCTGTGTCTGCTCTTGAGTGATCAAGTGTGTGGGAATGTTCGAGAAACCATCTGTCCTTATGGATGTGTCTGTGTGTGTTTGGGGAGGGAGGGTTTCTTGTGGTTTATGTCACATTTTTGTCAGTAATTCCGACCTTCCCATTTGTTATTCCAGCTCCAATTATTTTAATAATCCCTGAATACAGGGACACATTTGAAAATCTCACTGGGTCCCCGATCAAACGGGTCCCTTTGCCTCCAGGCTGATGGATAATGGGTTTGTTTTCCTTCCTCACAGTTAACGTAGTGACCATCTACATCCTGCTTTATAAAGATTGTGGATTGTCTCCATGTGTCAGACGTTACCTGGGGGCCATGGCAGCGGCGGATCTCCTGGTCATTATCCTCGACCTGATCCTGAGACACATTCCCATTGTTTATCAGGAACAGTTTTATTTCCTGGTGTACTCCGTCCCCGTGTGTAATATCCACGCCGTCCTGCTTTATGCAGCCACTGACTGCTCTGTCTGGTTCACCGTCACTTTCACCTTTGATCGGTTTGTGGCCATTTGTTGCCAGAAGCTGAAAAGTAAATATTGCAGTGAGAAAACGGTGGCTGTGGTTCTGGGAGCAGTGACTGTGCTGAGCTGTTTAAAGAACATTTCCTGGTATGTTATGCTCACGGCTCGGTATCGGCTGGGGAACACCCCCTGGTTTTGTGATGTAACAGGCGCTGTTCGATTCTCCAGTGTCTGGGCCACAATCGCGTTCCTCCACCACATTCTAACCCCGGGTGTCCCATTTCTCCTGATTCTGCTGCTCAATGTTCTCACCGTCAGACACATTTTAGTGACCAGCAGAGCCCGCAGGAGACTCCGCGCTCACACCAATGGGGACGCTCAGTCTGACACTGAAATGAGAAACCGAAAAAAATCCATCATTTTACTGTTTGTGATCTCGGCCAATTTCATCCTGTTATGGTCAACGTTCATGCTGTATTCTATATGGTACCGGATGGATGATATTGGGTATGACTCTATATATCTCCATGGCTTTGTACACGAATTGGGCTTCATGCTGCAGCTCCTCAGTTGCTGCACAAACACCGCAATTTATGCCGTGACCCAGACTAAGTTCAGGCAGCAGCTGAAGAATGTGCTGAAATATCCCTTCACCCAAATCCATCCATCCATCAAATTCCCTCATTAATCACACCATCCGGGATTTTCTCATTTCAGTTTAGTGTTTCAGTGATGGAGCAGCCTGTCGCTATGGTAACAGACTGAGGGGAGCTCTGGTTTGTCCCTCCTTATCACACAGGGGGGTTACAGGGAAACATTTCAATGTTTCTCACAACTCAGGGGCCAGTGAGAAAAGGCACCATCCCACTGACTGTATCCATCACTTCCATTTGTAACCAATAAAAATGCTGATGACAGCGTGCCGAGCAGCAGAGTGACCGATGTTGTTGTGTGTCTTTGTGTTGGAGAAGCTGAGCTGGAGAGAGACAGACTCAGCCCCAAGTCCTGGTCCTCAGGGAAGGGGAGGGCACCGCGCCCTGAGCGCAGGAGCTGGGGTTAACTCCCTCTGTTCACCCCGACTCCAAATCTGGCCTCCCCATTACCTCTCCCCTACTCTTTCTCCTCAATTTTCTGTCTCTCTCTCTCTCTTTCAGCACACACTCTCTTTCTCAAAACTCACCTCCTCATATCTCTCTCTCTCTCTCACACACACACCCTGCAAACCCGGTTTCTCCACCTGCCTCCACTCTTCCCTCTCCCCCTCTCTCTCTCTCCCCCTCTCTCTCTCGTGCCGTCGCAGTCTCCCTCCCACAATTCCATCTCTACCCCATTTTCCCCACCTGCCACATCTCACCCCCACCCCCCACATGCAGCCTCACCCCCAAACATCCCCAGTCTCTGGGTCAGAGGGAGAGGGAAGGACCAGGGAGACAGAGTATGTCAGAGACAGGGAGGGAGGGAAGGAAGGACAGGAGGGAGAGAGATTCAGAGGGAAAGAGAGGGAGGTGGGAAGAGAGAGACACCGAGGGAGGTGGAGAGCGAAGAGGG